>NW_006400261.1:382066-401900 GCF_000299155.1 Elephantulus edwardii
CTTCCTCTCTTGCGCTGTCCTTCCACCCTCCCAAGCATGATGTCCCTTTCCAGGGACTGATCCCACCTTGCAACATGTACAAAGTATATCAGACGGAGCTTCAGAATCCTTGCCTCCAAGGAGTACCCTGGCTTTACCCTCTCCAGGACAAACTTGTTTGTTCTCTTAGCAGCCCATGGTATATTCAATTCTCTTCTCCAGCACCACAGCTCAAAGGCATCAATTCTCCTTCTATCATCCCATGTTACTGTCCAGCTCTTCAATGCACAACAAGTAATTGCAAAGACCATGGCCTGTATCAGGCACACTTTAGTCTCCAGACTTGACATCACTGCTCTTCAGTACTTTGGAAAAGTCTCTGACAGCAAACTTTCCCAATGCAATTCTACTTTTAATTTCCTGGCTGCTGGTACCAAGAGTGTTGACTGTACAGCCAAGCAAACTGAAGCTGTTAATAATCTCAATCTCTTTACCATCTATCATGATGCTGCCAATTGGCCCACTGTTGAAAATATTTGTTTTCTTGATGCTGATCTTCAATCTATATTGAAAGTTGCAGTCCTTGACCTTCTGCAGGAAGTGCTTCAGGTCCTTCTCAGTTTCAGCAAGCAGGGTTATATCATCTGCATAACGCAGGCTGCTGATGAATCTACATCCAATCCTGATGCCACATTCCTCCTTGTATAGCCCTGCCTCCCGGATAATCTGTTCCGCATATAGATTGAAAAGATATGAAGATACGCCCTTCCCAATTTTGAACCATGCAGTGTTTCCTTGTTCTGTTCTGATGACTGCCTCCTGGTCCAAGTGTAAGTTTCACATAAGCACAATCAAGTGTCTGGGATTCCCATTCTTTTCAGAGTCAGCCAAACCTTTTTGTGATCTACACAGTCAAATGCCTTTGCATAGTCAAGGAAACACAGACAGACATTCCTCTGGTACTTTCTACTTAATGACACAGGTAGCACCACACAGTACACTAAACTCTTAAGTACAAGTATTAGTAAAATTATGTTTACTGGTGTTAACCTGTCAACTTCACCTTTTATGTTGTCACTACTGTAATCCATTTCACAAAGATGGGAAGGCTGTGTTCCTTTTTGTTACAATGTATTCAATGACCATCAAGCTAATTACTGAGGAGGGGGAGGAGAAACAGTGGTTAATAATGGAAATATTTTCTAAGGATATCTTTAACAAACATCATTTTAAGAAACTCTGAACAACTGTACAAAAACATCTTACATCCTTAAAAAAAAACCAACATCTTACATCCTTAAAGCCAAGAAAGAAGGCTATCCCTTCATTGCACGTCTTTAAAAGACATCTGTATAAAATCAGTTCCTCATTTCCCTTAGAAACAAAGTTTTAAATGATTGTTGTTATGTGCTGTTAAGTAGAACACAACTCCTAATAACCCTATGAACAAAAGATCTGAAGTCGGTTCTAACTTACGCCATCCTCCTGTTTCTTGACAAACAGAGCCCAATGAATGAGAGGTTCAGAATTTATAAGTATTTAACAGAAATAGATTTTAATATCTAAAATGGAAAAATATTATACCCAGTGGAATTCTGATAAATGTTTAATAAATGTCCTCTTTTTTCCAGAGGGACAAAAAGAGCCCTAGTTTGTAGTATCTGACAAATTTCCATGGTAGAAAAAGTCCCACCACACTTGGTTTCAAGCTACTAAAATAAAAATTATCAAATGTGGAACTGGGAAGCGATGTATAGCAAAAGTTACGCAGTATTTCTACCATACTTACACAGTAGGTGTCAACAACCTCAAGAACAAAGATAATACTGAAAAGCAGTAATTGGAAATGATAAGTGTTACCTAGTAGATCATTTACTTAAGTCTAAGTTTATAGGAATTTAATTTTAATAATGATTTTGTATTTAACAACTGTTTGGCCAAAATTGTGAAAATTAAATTTCATGAAGAGTTGGTCTTTGCATACAATTCCTTTTTAAAAAAATTTAGCCTAGTCCTTTGTTTATTTCCTATGAATTTTTGTTAACTGACAAGGAAGTAAATCACAGTATGTAATTCAGTCAATTCTTTCAATTCTTTCTCTTAAATCCCCCTAAGCTTCTTACGTGCCTTAAGTCTACCTACCTTTTCTCTTCAGTAAAGCAAGCCCCCATTCATGACTCTAAGCATAAGAGTAACATCCATTCATTGCCCCGCCCCCTAATTTTTACCACAGAAAAATGAAAGCAATGGCCACTTGCAGTTGCTACAAACTTATTTCCTCCAATCTATTTCACAGATTTAATTTCTGCATATGAATTTTCTTAAGTTACCTAAAAAAAAAACCAGAACAACTTGCATTTACACTAGTATCATTTACAATGATATTACATTACTTTCTATCTGATAGGCCTAAAATGTAACCGCATTACAATTTTTCATTTTCCTAAAAAGCAATCTGGCAGAGCCTACTGAAATTGATAATAGAAAGTACTATTTTAGGAGCATAGTGGAGTATGTACTTGGAACAACTCTTCTATTGGAAAAAAAAATCAAAATTTTAAAAGAAAAATTCTAAACATTGAAATGGCAAGAAATCTAAAAATTCTAAGGTTAGAAACCCAAAGGAGTGAAATGGACACCCTTTTGCTGGAGTCCCTGGGGGGTGCAAATACTTAAAATATTCAACTACCAGCTGAAAGGTTTAGTGGTTTGAATCCATTATGTATGTCTCAGAATAAAAGCGTGGCAAACTGGCTTCTGAAAGGTCACAGAATGAAGACCTTATGGAGTATAGTTCTACCCTGTATTTTATGGGGTCACCATGAGCTGAAATTGACAATAGTGCAACTGTTTTCCTTGAGCTAAATAAAATGTTCTCAAAGACTTCATGGACAGGAAGCTCTGGTGGTTTAGTCTGTACAGAGTTTTGCTGCTAACCCCAAAGAGGAAGCCCCTAATTCAGGAGCTCAGTTGTACCTTCTGGGCTGTCAAGAGACAGCAACTTGGTTCCCTTGGTGGCCCATTCTCTTCAACTACCTACATGGCCACCACATCCCTTCTGTCCTGGGGCTCATTCTTCAGCCCCTCTTTCAAAAGCTTTGGCCTATCACCTCATCTCTGGCACACTGTAAGTACTCCTCTGGAACCCATTTGGTAAAGATGTGACCCTGGAATTTAGGAAGCTGTGATCCCACCCTTTGAGATCCAGGGGATTATGGCCCCATTCTTTTAAACCATACAGACTAAGAAGCAGTAGTCTAAACAGAACAAGGAAACATCACCTTGTTTAAAATCAGGGAAGTTGTGCATTAGGGTTGTATACTTTCTTACACTTCTTCAATATGTATGCTGAGCAAATAATTTGAGAAGCTGGTCTATGTGAAGAAAAATATGGTATTATGAATGGAGGAAGACTCAATTACAAGCTCTGTTATGCAGATAATACAACCTTGAGTGTGAAGAGAACTTCAAGTACTTGCTGTAGAAGATCAAAGACCACAGCCTTCAATCAAGCAAGAAGCCGGTGGTAGGGAAGAAAGGAGGAAAGAAAACTGTCCATACAAAGAAGCTCAAGAAGCCCATGGTGGGTGAGAAAGCTGTGGCCATCAAGAAATCCACAGCTGAGCAGCAGCAAAAAGGACTGCCACAAAGGAAAAGAAGCCTTCAGCATAAACTCTTAAATTTGTTTACTCCATTGGGACAGCTTATTTTTTAATAAAGACCTGTTGTTTGGGAGGGACCCAACAACAAAACAAAAAAATCCCTCACTCCAGACCAATAAGCAACATCATGATGGAGAAATGACTGGAGTTATCAATGACTTTATTTAACGTGTATCTACAATCAATATCCATGATAATAGCAATAAAAAAATCAGGAGACCTGTTACACTGGGAAAATCTGCTGTCAAAGACTTCTCCAAAGTGCTAGAGAGCAATGATGTCAGTTTAAAGACTGACGTGTACCTGATGCACATCATGGCATTTTCAATTGTTTCTTATGCATCTGAAAGTTGCACTGGATGACAGAAGGAGAATCAATGCCTCGAATTGTGGTGCTGGAAGAGTACTGTAGACTGTCAAAAGAATAAGTATGTCTTGGAGAATGTGCAACCAGGGCGCGCTACTTGGAGGAAAATATATTGTTGTTAACCCAAAGGCAGCGTCTTTCTGGTGGTTTAAATCCACCAGTGGCTCTGCATGAGAAATAGAGCAATTTTCTGTGTGATTTATAGCCTCATGAAAACCTGTTAGAAGGTGAGCTATGTTTGGTTTCTACCTTAACAGCAGAGTTTGTGGTTTTGTCTGAAAATATAACTCATTCCAATTATCAGGATCTATACTTAACTGGTAAGGAGTTGTGTTGCCAACCAGAAGGTATATGGTTCAAAACCATAAGCTGCTCTCTGGCATGTGATTTACTGCCTCTGAAAACCCACCAGAAGGTCAGTTGAGTAAGTTCCAACTCAAAAGTAAAAAAATAGCAATATAAAAAAAATAAAGGAGTCTTGGTGGTGCTGTGGTTAAAGAATTTGGCTGTTATCCCAAAACTGAGTAGTTCAAATCCACTAGCTGCTCCTCAGGAGGAAGAGGAGACAATTGGCATCCATAAAGATTCAGTCTCCAAACTCCATGGGCAGTTCTGCTCTGCCCTACATGATGGCTGTGAGTAGGGGATGAGTGGATGGCAATGGGTTTTTGTGGTTTGGTTTTTCAAAAAACATACAGAAATAATCCTGAATGGTCAGTTTATACAGTAGGGAATATGTCCTATACTGCAAGAGTAGTTTTATCCAAGTATGTTAACAGCAGGACTTCTCATGCAGTAATGTGCATACAAATCACCTGCTGGATGCACAGGTGCGCTATGCTGCATAATAATTGCCCCTCATCATCTTCCTAGCAGCTAAATGACACAATAGCTACTAATGGGCATACAGTATGTGTTTCGAGGGGAAGATTACCCTCTGAAAAAACTCGGACTTTTTAGTGGGGTTAAGAAAAAAGAGCTATTCCCTAGTGCCAGAAAATCTAAGCCTGAACAGGGACAATAAATGACATCCATTTCCTGTAAGGGGCCTTCCACTTTCATTACCACCTTTTACCTCATATAGCCCTTTTATTACCAGCTTTCTATAGATATTATCTGACAAGAAGAATTTAGGCATTCTTCTAAAGTATGGACTGGGGCTTGACTGGATGTGATCTAGTCCTGTGAAAGGAAGCCTCACACCAGGGAACCTAAGCTAATGCTGATGTTGTCCTGATTATTTCAACCAATAAATGCCTGCTGACGGCGCCATTTGAAGTACATGGTTGAAGTTCTGCTACAAATGGTCCTTCACTTTGAATTTGTGATATAGTGATATTGTTACCACCTAGAGATTTTTTTAAGGCATAATTTTTAAAAAATGCCTTATTTGTTTCACTAAGTCTGGGCTGTGGTCTAAGATTTTATACATCCAATAAAGTCTCAAGTGAGAACAAGAGCCAGGTTTAGTACTGGGCACTTTGAAATCACACCATTTAGTCCTCATTAACTAAATTCCCAAGTTATTGAGGATTTTATCATCT
Organism: Elephantulus edwardii; assembly: GCF_000299155.1. Taxonomy (NCBI): domain Eukaryota; kingdom Metazoa; phylum Chordata; class Mammalia; order Macroscelidea; family Macroscelididae; genus Elephantulus; species Elephantulus edwardii. The sequence continues at coordinate 387,619 of NW_006400261.1, forward strand.
CCATATATAAATGATTAAACTGACACTCAATAGAGAAACAAAAGTATTGATAAATAGAAGGGACACAGGGTCACTCTAGCTGATTCAATTAATAAAGTGTCTATTAGAGGCTCCTTCAATGTTACACACAATTAAGTCTTTTTTTTTAGCATGAAACCTGAACATCACAGTCTATCACAAGCATTCTGTGACTTTGCACATAAAGGCAAATGGACCAGGTATCATAGCAGTGTAAGGTTATGACTCCTGAACCAACAACAATACCTGGAAATTTAGTAGCTTTTACTTGGCCTTTACTCAGTTAATGGGCTTTAAAACTCTTGAGATCGTTCCAATGAATAAGAAGAATGCTCTCAAATTTGCTTGGCTGGCTATACAGCCCTTCCTTTCAGAAAAATCTCTCAGGACCACTGTTCTACAGCACAAAAATCTCAATGACCCTGTCCACAGTGGATCCTCTTCCATGGAGCCTGGCACATAAGGACACAGACTTAAAATAAACAGATGAGCATCTAAATGTGAGTTATGGGAGCACTGGTACTGGTCTCACTTTTGTTGGTAAGTCATTTCTGATTCACTGAAACTCTATAGGACAAAACAGAACTTCCTCGTATGGTTTCTAAGGCTGTATTATCTTTATGGAAAAAGAATGCCCCATCTTTCTCCCATTGAGCAGCTGGTTAAGGCAGAGTACCAACCACTGTACCACCAGGACTACTCCCATAGTGGTAAAACTAGAGCGGTAACGGCAGTGAGAGTAGTTTTGGTTTGGTAGTTTGGTATCATTATTAGATCTTTTTTTATTTACAAGATGCATATATTACTACAGAAAATATAGAGCAATATACAAAGAGGAAAAAATAGTCTTCCTACTAGATAGGACCAATTTTTAGGACACTGATAGTACTTTCTAGTCTCTTTCTTTTTAATATGTTAACATATATGCAATTTGCTAACAAAATTATCAAAACAAAACTCTTATCACTCCTGTTATCTGTATTCTGCTGTTGGTGTCTGTGGTCAAGGCCCCTACTCATAGGAGCCCCATGCACGATGGTTCACACTCACTGCACAATCACAGTGCACAGTCCTGTGCCACCCCCCCCACCCCCCCCCCCTCCCCCCCCCCCCCCCCGACTGGCACAGATGCATCTTGTGACTCACTGGGGCTTCATGACTGAGTTGTGGAATTTCAAAATGCTAGAATGGTCAAAGAGGTTTGCACTCAAATTACTAAACTACAAGTGAATGCGTTTGAGCTACTCTGGAAGAAAAAGGCCTGGTGATCTACTTTAGTAAAGATTATGGCCAGGGAAGCCAGCACAGCAGAGCTCTACACTTAGTACTCAGAGTTGTCATGAGTTAATGCCAACATGACAGTAACCAGTTATAGTAAAGCAAGCTTTTCTTCGTAGTTTTTCAAAATCTGTAAACTGTGCTAAGAACTGTTCAACATATAGCAACATGCACACCTTCAGTGACAGACAGAGGGTGGCTGTCAGGAGATACACCAGACTGGAATTGAAACGTCCTGCCTGGAAGGTGGCAGTTCTATCACCAAACTACCAATGTATCTCATTGTTTATGACTATTCTTTTCCAAGGGTCTCTACTCACTGGTCCACAAATTCATCCTTACACATTCAGTACTAAAGAGCCTATCTAGTCTATTGCACAAGATTTTTTTTAATGAGTAACTATTATTCACTGTCATCAAATAAATTCAAACTCATAACAACCCTTCACTGCTTTTCGGATATTGTAAATCTTGAGGTAAGACTAAATATCTTTCTCCCATGGAGCAGATGGTAGATTCAAACTGCTTACCTTTTGGTTAGCAGTACAACTACCAGGAAGTTTGCTGCAGCTCACTATCTTTTAACTTAAGTAAAATGAAAAAATGAGGTAATATAGATTATGATAATGAAAAAAATCTTAGGAAAGGCACGAAAGAAGTCAGTGGAGCCTAAGAGAATTTCATCCCCAACAGATCATATCATGAAGTAAGCTCTTCAGGTTTCTCAAATTCCTCTGACCTTGTGATTCTAAGAGATAAAAGCTACTTTCAGAACTCCAAGCAGTGAGACTGAAAGAAGTAATTCCCCACTTCTCTGAGTCCAAGACTATCTGTTTAAGCAGCAGTAATCTACAAGTATCTACAAGTATTCTTATGATCCCCCCTTGTCAACTGAGACATTTCTCCAGCTGCTGACCTTATTATTTGCTCTTATACAATAAGCTGAATTATCTTTTTGAAGTTTACGATATTGAGACCTTGCCTATAGTAGTATGTGCAAATTTAGTTTGTGAAGCAACAAGGTAGAAAAAGATTCTTTGAAGCCACACTATTCTATGCTCTATCTTTGAAAGTGAAGCACAAGAAAACTAACGTTGAAGGTCATAAAACTAGTTAGTGACTGACCTTAAAGTAAAACTATTCTCCTCATACACACCAAGTACCTCCTCTAAAAATAACTATATTTAGACCAAGAGACTGTTGTGAACAGAGCAAGAGAACATTTTGATTTCTTGAATCAAGAAAGGTGTCAAGGCTGTGTCCTTTCTCTGTAAGTATTCTATCCGTATGCTGAACAAATCATCCAAGAAGTTAAGACTTTATGAAAGAGAATGTGGAATCTATGTTATGTAGGTGGCACAACTTTGCTCACTGATAGTGAGAGGGACTTATTCAAGTCTTATTCTTGCTGCAGAAGATCAAGGACCACAGCCTTCAATATGTATTACATCTCAACATCACCATCAGGTAAATCGGCAACAGAATGATAAATGGAGAAGAGACTGATGGTATAAAAAATTTCATCTTGTTCAGATCCACAATCCACATTCTTGGCACTAACAGTCAAGAAATCAAAGGATGAAATGCACTGGGAAAATCTGTTGGGGACCTGTGCAGAGTACTAAAGAGCAGAATATTAGCTTAAAGCCTTAAGTGCACCTGATCCAAACCATGGTCTTCCAAATAGCTGGCTATGCATCTGAAAATGGTTCGGGACAACAGAATAATCAATGCCTTTGAGTTGCAGTTCTGGAGAAGAGTACTGAATATCCTAAGGACTGCAAAGGAAACAAACAGGTCTATCTTGGAGAAAATGAAACCACAGTGCTCTTTGGAAACAAGAATGGTAAAACTTTATCTCACATACTTTGAGCCTGTTGTTAGAAGAGACCAATCCTTGCAAAAAGATATCCTGCTCAGACATGTGGAGGGTCAATGTGAGAGAGGAAGACACTCAAAAAAATGAACTGACACGCTGGCTGTACCAATGGGCTCAAGTGTGTCAGAGATGGTGACCATGGTACAGGATAGGGCAGGTTTCAGATCCATGGTTTACAGGGTCACAGGGTTAGACGCAATTCAACAGCATGAAACAACATCTGCTGGTGTGGCCCATAGGGAGTTGCCCTGCTAACTGGCCATGCTAGTTTCAAATCCACAAGCAGCTTCAGAAGAGGGAGGAGGAGGAAGAAAAGTCAAGAAAAGAACCGTACTTATATAAAACACAAGGTATATAAGTGAATGTATAAAACACAATGTATATGAAAAAGGCACTGATCAATATTAACTAATTATATGAAACACATGTTATACAAATGATTGTATAAAACTCAATGTACACGAATGAAGCACAATGTGTATGAATGTAGGAAAACTAATCTTACAGCAAATGCAGCTATCTATACTGCAGAACATTTAAGGATGTGAGTAAAGCCCCCCTCTTTGCTTAGAAAACAAAAACAAAACAAACTAAAAATAAAAACCTTCTCCTCTCTTCATAGATAGAAAAGGAATTCCCAGTTTGGGATTCTGCTACCCACACTAACTTTCCTCAATCCAAAGACCTTCTTGCTAAGGACACCTATAAAAGATGAGCAGACAGACCACTCTCTTCTGCTTTCATCTTTGATGAGTATGGATTCCACAGTCAAGATTCGGTACAGTCCGTCTCATCAACATGATAGACACTGGGGTGGGAGGTGGGGAAAACCAACAACAAACCAAAGTCCCTTTTTCTGGTTCCTCGTGTGTAAGACTGGAGTTTCTTTTTATTGCCCCAGTTGTTAAAGATACAGTTAAACTTACATACACTATTGCATAATCTTCAAGTCACTTATACTTCCAGAGCTCATACGAAAACAAACAAGAAACATGATAGTTAGAAATCTACATCTACAATCTTACTCATATTCTGCCCAATTTTTACAAAGGTTTTTCTAAACCAAACTAACTTGCCAACTTTTTCCTCAAATTTCCAGCTTTTCACTCTGCTCAACTACTTTGTACATTCCTTTGGCATTCTTCTCTCGGAAACACTCACCCTAAAAATAAAGTAACCTGAACTTTGCTCTTTTTCTTGAGAACTTATAATCTGTAAATAAATCGACTACTATACAGTTTGTTACACTGCAGATTACTTAAAACATTATCATCTCACAACTTTGCCAGATTTGAAGAAACAAAACAAATGCTAAACTTTAGTTACATTTATCTATATTTACATCATCAAGCCTTTTGCTATATATGTCATTAGTTAAGCATTTTGAGTATTGTTAGATTTTGTGTCCAATCAGTATTCTAGTCCACTGAGGAAGTACTCAAGTAAAGCAAAGTGGGAAAATGGGATCAGCAAGAAAGAATTTCATTCATTCTGATAACTCATTTCTAACTGCACCTTATAATCCCAAACCCTAGACTACAAAGAATGTTAGATGGTTTCATTTATATGAAATTCAAGAACAGACAAAACTAATCTATGGTAGCACAAAGCAGGTAATAAAAATAAACCAAAATCAACTGCTGCTGAGTTCGTAGGACAGCAACTTCATAGGCCAGAGGAGACTCATCACAAAGTTTTCCAAAACAATAAACTAAGTACAGATTGTCAGATCTTTCACTCATGTAAAAGCTACTGAATTAAGAGAAGAGAAAGACAGATAGATGGATTTAGGAAATATATAGAGAAATGTGTTTAAGTACACTGGATTTCTCTAGGACAATAGGTATACTGGTGTTATTATGGAGTGGTAGACAGAATACTGGGTCTCTTCAAAGATATCTATGTCCTTATCCCTGCTTGTAGACCTTAAATCAGCAGACCTTAAAGTAGGGGGATTATTCTGGATTGTCCAGCTAGGCCCAACATAATTACATCCTTAAAATGCGAAAGAGGCAGAAGAATCAAAGCCATAGATGGCAGCATGAGAAAGAGTTGGCTTAGGTCATCAGCTTTGAAGATGAAAAGAGGTAGCTATAAGCTAAGATAGGAATGTACTCTCTAGAAGTTGGAAAAGATATTTAGAAAGAACAAAGACCTGCTAAACCTTTGTGTTTTGGCCCAGTGAGACTCAATGCAGCCTTCTGATCTCAAAGATAATAAATATGTGTGGTTTTTAGTCAGTAGATTTGTTTCACTTGCAATAGCATCAATAGAAAACTAATTTTAAAATAAAGCATGAGATTGATTCAGTCAGATTCAGCCATATGTCATCGTTTAAGTATTAGTAATACCTAACAGCCAAATTTCTTAGCATCTCAGAGTCTCCATTTTCACATTTTAAAAAATGAGCTGTTGGCAATAAGCCCGCCCCTGTGCCGGAAGGAGGAAAAAGACAAGCCTTTTGGGATCCCTGGACATCAAGATTAAAAGAGCGAACAAGGTTTATCACGCTGGGATCTCACGCTCCTGGTGGTGGGGCTTACACAGCTAGCTGCTGCTTCTTGAAGTAAGAGTCAGCGAGCTTCTTTCTCCGCAGAGGAACTCGATTGAAGGTCAAAGGCCCAGTTACAAGGAGCAAGCCACTATCCAGCTGCTTCAGGAAAACTACTCTCTTCTTGCCTCTGTGATGCCCTGTGAGGATTTTCAGAACTGCCCTGGGTGTAATGCTAGGACACAGCCTCCTCACGTGCTGACTGAAGGGGTTTTTGCCATGGCTCAACGGAGTCCAAGGCACGTCTCAGGAGATGCTCTCGGGTGTGGTGGTCATAACTAGCAAGGATTCCGTCCAACACTAGGGAGTTTCTTTGACAATGGAAGGAAGTGTAAACCTCCAGCTCAGTGCCAAAAGTGTGGGTGTGTTTGAAGCTTTCTATAATTCCGTTAAACCTATCCAGATTATCTCCAGCACCATAGAAATGGTAAAGCCAGGAAAATTCCCCAGTGGCAAGACAGAAATTCCTTTTGAATTTCCACTGCATGTGAAGGGCAACAAAGTTCTGTATGAGACCTACCACGGTGTGTTTGTCAACATCCAGTACACACTGCGCTGTGACATGAGGTGGTCTCTGTTGGCTAAGGACTTGACCAAGACCAAGACCAAGACCAAGACCAAGACTTGTGAATTCACCGTGCACTCTTGCCCCTCAAAAGGGGAAACTGACTCCAAGTCCTGTGGACCTCACCATCACCCCTGAAACCTTACAGAATGTCAAAGAGAGAGCCTTGCTGCCTAAATTTCTTAGTAGAGGACATCTCAACTCAACCAACTGTGTTATCACACAACCACTGACAGGAGAGATGGTGGTTGAGCACTCAGACGTGGCCATCAAGAGCATAGAGCTGCAGCGGGTCCGAGCGGAGACCTGTGGATGTGCAGAAGGCTATGCACGAGATGCCACAGAAATTCAGAACATCCAGATTGCCGATGGGGATATTTGCCGGAGCCTCTCTGTTCCTATACACATGGTTTTCCCCAGGCTGTTTCACCAATTCCCACTGGAGTTCTTAGTGTCTGGTCAGTCTGTTGCAGCACATTTCTTCCTTTAGATCCTACCCTTGTTTCTGTTGGTTCTCAAATAATGAGCCCACAAAAACAGTTCATGCTGCTTTGCACAGTGGCCTTCCAAGAGCAGCATCCATCTTTCTGAGGTGACTTGGCCAGGCTGACTTATGCTGAAGGCTTCAAAGACTGTGCTCCCACTGCCTGTCAAAAGAGAGAGAGAGAGAGAGAGAGAGAGAGATATTGTGTGTGTGTGTGTGTGTGTCTGTGTAAATCAACCCTACTTGGTCCCTGCCTTACTCTAGGGCTTTACCAATGAAGTTAATAAGGCTTAACCAAGTCATTTAATAGTTGGTTTCTAGAAAATATGTTTCTGGTTTATGAATCTCCTTTTATTCTTCTACACTGTAAATTTCTGTGGTTATATATTTAAAGCAAAAGAAAATAAAGGCTCACACTTCTGAGAAAAAAAAAATGAGGGAAATTATTTTCTCAGTTTCCTGCAAGATATTATTCGAAAATATAAGTAGACAAAGCATGTCAACGTTGTCTGTAAACTGGAAAGGAGCTACAGATGGAAGCTTGCAGTATTACATAAGATAATGTGAACAAGGTAACATTAACATTGGCATATTCAAATACCACATATAATCTTCATATTTACTGAATTGTTTATAATACATTTGAAAGTTTAAAGAAAAAAAGTCAGTATGTTAATTTCTAGACAATCTCTTAGAAATTTGATAGTTAACAGTCTAACAGTAAAAAGCTGTCTTTTACTACATATGTTGTATTCTACACCAAAGATACTTTCAAAATATAATTAACAAAACTACTGCTCAGGACTTGACTTAAAAGTGCTGAAAGCACTGGGAAGCTAAATATCCAAAGCTATTACAAATAGGAGTAATCACTACCTAAAATACTTCTATCACTAAAACAGACAAAATGAAGGAAAAAAAGCTAAACTAGGACAAAAAAATAAAATTCAAAAAGGATAAAGAGTATACAAACAAAAATAGGGTTAATGAACTAAAAATTAAGACTAAAAATAGAAGTAACATGTAACAATTCATGTTTGTATGTATATTTTGTCTTTTCCCATGAGCTCACTACAAACATGATAAATTAATATTAACAACCACTGCCTAATAACAATTCAAGTGAAGTAGAATCAAATGAGATTATTCTTTCATGATACATGAAACATCTTTGGGGAAGGGGAGAAGGCAATTAAATTAATCTACCAATATGGACTTTAAGTAACTTCTCTTTTAGTTGGGAGGTGGAGTGGGGCATATTAAATAGTCATAAAAATTCTAGCCCTGCTAGAAGGAGTTGTCCTTTCTAAAGGTCAATTTGGCAATAAAGCTCAAATCCCTTAAGCAAAGGTCTATCTTGAGTTCCAACAGATGCTGACAGCAACAGTTATGTATAAAAGTCCCAGACTGCCAACAAACTGGACATAATTCATGAAATCTTTGACCACTGCCTTGAAAATCTCACATATCCACAATCTGGCCATGTCTCACCTCTAATGCAACCATTAATTACCTCCTGCCTGGATTTTTGCCTTGTTCTTTAACCCTTGCCCCCTAGACTCTGCTCTCAACACACCAGCAGAAAAATGTTTTATACTTAAGTTCAAAAACAACTGCCTGCTCAAAAGCATTGCAATGTTTTCCCCTATTTCTATAAAGTAAAAGCCAAAAAACCAGGCTAATGGTGGTTATGTGTTTCATAATTCTGTCCCCACTCTCACCCCACCCTCTGCTCTTCTCTTCCACAAGGCTTTATGTCGCAGTGACACTGACTTCAGGGTTATTCCCAGAATGTACCAGGTTCACCTACACCTCACTACCTTTACACTTACTGTTGCTTCTGCCTGGCTAGGCTTTCCCCAAGAGATCTTAGTGGCCTGGTCCCATATTCTCTGCTTAAGAACTGTACGTGGTCTTTAACTATTTACTGAATGAATGTTTTAACAGGGGACAGTCAGTCTTTAAAAATCACTAACAGAAACATTTAATGTGATACAAGAAAACTGAAGAGGAGAGTGGTGTACAACCGATGCTATAATTAGTGACTATACAATCTATGGATATAAGTAAAAGGAGAAATTAGAAAATATTTTTAACTGAATGCTCTATAGAAAACAAAACCAAAACACAGTTTACCTCTTTTAAAGCGCTTCTCAGAGAAAACCAAAATCTGTCATTTAAAAAAAATCTTAAAAAGCATAAAGTTCAAAATCAAATAAATATATAAAACTCCCCCAGTCTTTTATATAAAATGCACATACATATTTAAAACAGGAGAAATAAGTATCAACATTTTATTCTGTTAATAAGATTGCAAATACTTTGCATTGTGATTTTCTGCATTCTTTTCTGATAATATAAGTATTATTTTTATACTAAAAAAAAGAGCTTTGGTAACAGGGAGATTAAGTATAGCTAACCGAAAATTCAGTGTTTTGATCTTACCAGTTGCTCTGAGGAGGAAAGTTGCACAGCCTTAGACTACAGACAAGGACCCTTTATGAGAACCAACAGAAGAGTTTCAGTTTTGGGTTCTAACAAAAACCTTGCAAAAACTTTTGAGTCCTGGTCCTGTTCTAATTGTCAACATCGTCCTCTGCCTGCCTTTAAAAAATCCTTTCTCTACAAGGGGAGCTCTAGTGGTAAGAAGCTGCACTGCAATCCCAGAGATGTGCTGCTCTGCAGGAGAACGAGGGGCAATCTCCTCCTGTACCAGTCAGATTAGATTTGACAGACACACACACAAAATAATAAAATTTTTTAATAAATACCTTACTCCACAGACTGCAATGTTTGCTCCTCCTCACTTTGTATCTACTTCTTAATACTTCGACCTACTTTATAACTTCATTTGTAATCTGTAAACTGACACGGTTTTTTTAAAAAAAATTAATTTTATTTCTTTTCAATTTGGTGTACCATCGAACTGGATCCAACTGGCACAGGAAGAGTTTGCCCCTCCTTCTCCAGCACAGGATCTGGTGGATTTGAACCACACACCTTCGAGACTGCAGTGCAGCTTCTTGCCACTAGACCACCAGAGCTCCCTAAATTGACAGGTTTTTAAATGTCCTAATTGTTGTTCTTGGTAGTTGCTATTCAGGTGGCTTTAATTCACAGCAACCTTACATGTAACTTAAAGACATACTACCGACTCCTTCGCCATCTTCATGGCTCTGGATATGCTTAAAGTCCACTGTAGCAGCTTTTGTGCTAATGCTTCTCACTGAGGGTTTCCTTAACTGTCATTGACCCTCTCTGCTAACAATGATGCACCACCAAGACTGCTCTGTCCTGATGGCATGCCCAAAGCCAAGCGAGTCAAAAATCTCATCATCTCACTTCTAAGATTATTTTCACTGGTGTTTCTCTGAGACTGATTTGTTCATTGTTCAGACAATTTGTGGTGTACACTCATATTCTTTACCAATACCTGAGAGACTCGTAATTCCAACAGCTTGAAGGATGCTACTAGATGGAAATTCTGTATTATTTGTGTTGTTAGGAGCTGAATTGCCTGTAAGTCATAACAACCCTATGAACAACAGATCTGAATCTTGCTCTATCTGGCACAAACCTCACAATCTCTGCTATTCTCAAATCCACTGTATCAATCCATCCTGTTGGGATGGATCCTTCTCTGACCTTCTCTACCTTGTCTAGCATGTCCTTTTCCAAGGACTGCCCCCTCCTGATAGCATGTCCAATATATGTGAGACAAAGTTTCATCATCCTTACCTCTAAGGAGTACCCTGTTGCACTTCTTCCAACAGATTCATCTGTTCTTCAGGCCGTCCATCGACTATTCAGTACTTTTCTCCAACACCACAACTCAAAGGCATCAATTTCTTCTCTGTCATCCTTTCCACGGCGCAATTTTCAGAAGTACAGGAAATATCTGATAAGACCATGGCTTGCATCAGACACATAGCAGAGTCTTTGACATCTTTGCTCTTTAGCACTTTGGAGAGGTCCCTGACAGATTTTCCCAATGTGATATGTCTTATTTTTTGACTGCTGTTAGCTTGTTGTTAAATAAATGAAATTGTCCCTAACTTCAGCCTTTTTCTCCATCTATCACAATGTTGCCTATTGGTGCAGTGGTAAGGATTTTTATTTTGTTGTTGTTTTGGGACTTTTTTTTTATGTTGACATGTAATCCATACTGAAGACTTCATTCTTTGATCTTCCTCAGAAAGTGTTTCAAGTCCTCTTCACTTTCAGCAAGCAAGGCTGTGTTATCTGCATAATGCAGGTTGTTAGTAAGGCTTCTTCCAATCCTAACACCACAATCTTATAAGTGTCTTGAATCATTTCTTCAGAATACAGATTAAATAGGTATGAAGGGAGGATATAGCCCTGACACAAACCTTTCTTGATTTTAAACCACGCAGTGTCCCCTTGTTCTGTTCAGACAACAGTTCCTTGGTCTAGATATAGTTTTTGCATAAGCATAATGAAGTGTTCTGGGATTCCCATTCCTCTCAATGTAATTGTTATGGTGCACAAAGTTAAACACCTTTGAATGTTGTTGTTAAGTGCCTTTGAGTTGCAGGAGACTCACAGCGACCCTATGAAGGAGAGTCCTCAACACTTGGGTGTCTTTCATCCTCTCTCCAGGTTCATAGGATTTCCGGAGGCAAGCTATTACAGAAGTGAATGGCCAACAAATACATGAAGAAATGCTCAAAATCCCTAGCTCTTAGAGAGATGCAAATCAAAACAACTATGAGATATCATCTCACCCCAGTAAGAAGAGCAAAATTTAACAGAACAGCAAACAACAAATGCTGGTTAGGTTGCAGAGAAACTGGAACCCATATACATTGTTGGTGAGAGTGTAAAATGGTGTAACCACTATGGAAGGCTGTATGGTGCTTTCTCAAAAAGTTGCAAACAGAAATACCATTTGACCTAGCCATTCCTCTACTGGGAATAAACCCTAAAGAAACCATAACTGCCACCCAAGCAGATATATGCACATCTATGTTTACCGTGGCTTTGTTCACAATAGCAAAGAGTTGGAAACAACCTAAGTGTCCATCAACAAACGAATGGATAGAGAAGCTGTGGTATATTCACACAACAGAATACTATGTTGCATTGAAAAACAAGGAACTCATGCAATATTATTCAAAATGGGTGACCCTGGAGGACAGTATGCTGAATGAAATATCTAGGTCACAAAAGAACAAATACTGCAGACTGACATCAGGGTTGGGAAAAGACGGAGAAAAATTGGATAAATTATGTATACTGCATTGAAACAGATGAGGGAGAGAACAGTTTAAAAGCGATACATGATTGGGTATTATGGTTATGACAAGAGTGAAGAATGAAGGTTGCATAGCAGAGTGTAACGGGGTGGGGGGGATTGTATACCAATGAAGGCCTTTTACTTTTCAAGGAGAGGAGCGAATTGGGGGAGCTGGGAGGGATGGGCAGGGAGAAAAGTGCAACAATGAATGAATGGAAATCCAAAATCTCTGTAAATGTTCATTAAAATAAAAAAAAAATCAATAAATTTTAAAAAACCATCATGATCCTTCAAAAACTGGCAGAAACAGTTTTTCCTACCTTCGTGGCCCCACCATCTCTTCATGTGGCATACACACCAGACATAATTTAACATTTCAGTAACTCCATCTTAATCTCAGATTTTTAAGTATTCTTCTTTAGTTTATATTTACTGTACTACTACAAAACACTGACATTTCAAAGCACAGTCCAAATGTTGTTAACACTTACTTACCTTCCTCTGTGAAGCACTGATTGCCCTTCACTATGAAGAGTTCAATTATAGTAGTTGCAACCACTGTGTACTAATCACATGTGCCTACCTTTCAAGTACAACTGAGAGATGAGCAAGGGCAAAAAGATGTACATCCATAATGGTTAGTTCCTGAAAGGGTTTCGATTCATGCTGACAAATTAGTACTTATCAGAATAAACATTACAACCTCTTTTCATTCTCACTGCACTGGAATTAGAACCAACTCACAGTCTCCAGCAAGTTTCCAGGCTTTAAATCATGCAGTTCTCTCACGGAGCCACTGGTGGATATAAAGCCCCAGAGGCATGACCTTTGGGTTAGCAGCACAACTCCCTAAGGACTAACCACCAAAGCAGCCCCCTCAACTTTTAATAAATAAACAATAGGTTTAAAAATAAAAGTTACAAGCTGGTTAATCTAAGCCTAAATCAGCGTGACAGGACTTTAAAATGACCACCCAAGATCCCCCATTCCTCCCTCCTTACACTTTTCTGTAATTCTGTCTCCTAGAGTGTTGGCAGAACCCATGATGGTTTCTAAACAGTGGAATGTGGCAAAACTGATGAGCTGTGTATGAATTCTTGTCCAAGATTACCTAAGTGTGTATAGTATCAGCCAAAACTGTTGCTCAAGTTTCTCCATGGCTCTAAAGTCACCAAAAACTAAGATGGCCAACATGATGTCGTCTAGAAGCATACATTTCTCTAATCCAATCTATAGAAAAGAACTAATCTTGGCTAACATCTTAAACAAACAGAATTAAGTTAAATTGTGCGGTAGGAACTGAGATACATATGTACTGCTTGAAGTAGCTCTGTGTTGTTTTTATGGACCACTGAGTCAGAACCAATTCCTAGCTGACTTTACAGTAGGTTTTTTTAGAGGCAGTATAATCGCACAGGAGGAGACTGCCCATCCTTCTCCCTCAGAGCAACTGGCAAGAGTTTAACTGCGTGCCTTCAGGTTGTCAGAGCAGCTCCTTAAGAGTAGGGCACCAGAGTTCTATCTCCAGTACTCTGTAAACTGACATGGTGGCCCCAATGTTAAGTGTTTGGCTGCTAACATTAAAGTTGGCAGTTCAAATCCATCAGACACTCTGCAGCAGAAAAATGTAACAGATGCAAAAGAGATTGAGATTGTTAACAGCGTCAGCTTGCTTGGTTCCACAACCAGCAGCCAGGAAATCAAAAGATCAATTGCACTGAGAAAATCTGCAGTCGAGGACCTTTCTAGATTACTGAAGAGCAGTATGTCAGTCTAGAGACTAAGGTGTGCCTGATCCAAGCCACGGTCTTCGCAATTACTTGCTATGCATCAGAGACATGGACAATGACTAAGGATGATAGAAGAATTGATGTCTTTGAGTTGTAATGTTGGAAAAGAGCACTGAACATACCATGAAATATTAAGAGAATAAACAGGTCTATCCTACAGAGGGATTCCCATTCTTCTCCTCAGAGTCAGCCACAGTTTATGATCCACACAGTCAAATGCCTTTGCATAATCAATGAAACACAGATAGACATTCTTCTGGTATTCCTTGTTTCAGTCAAGATCCATCTAACATCAGCAACAATATCCCTAGTACCACGACCCCTTCTAAACCCAGCCTGGGCTTCTGGCAATTCTCTGCTGACGTGCTGTTCTAATCGTTTTTGGATAATTTTCAGTAGAATCTTGCTTGCATGTGAAATCAATGACACTGTTCTGTAGTTTCCACACTCAGTTGGGTCA
>NW_006400261.1:403437-405215 GCF_000299155.1 Elephantulus edwardii
GACTCGACGGCACATAACAACAACAAACAACAATCCTACAGAGGGTAAAACCTTTCTGCTCCTTGGAGGCAAGAATTCTGAAGCACCGTCTCACATACTTTGAGCATGCTGCCATGAAGGACCAGTCCTCGGAGAAGGACATCATGCTTGGAAGGATGGAGGGACAGTACAAGAGGAAGACCCTGGATGAGATGGGTTAACTCAGTGACTGGGGTAAAGGGGGTAGGTGTGTCAGAGACAATGAAATTGGCTCAGGACAGGAGGACAGGGTTCAGAGCTGTTGTACACAGGGGAGCTATGAGTTGCAAGTGATTCAATGACACATAGCAACTTATATAATGCTTAAAGCCTTGGAAACCTCAGACACTTCTATTCTGTCCTACTGGATCATTATCAGAATCAGAACTTAAATGATGGCAAAGGGGCTATTTTGTTTGTGAAGCAACAAAGAAAATGCAATCAGAGCTTTAGTTTACACAAATTAGTTTACACTAATTTCTAAACAAAGAAGCAGGAATGTGAATTGACTGAGCAATACAAATCAAGTACTCAAAATCAAAACAGAATAAACAAGTCAAGCAAACAATACTTTCAGTAAATACATACATAACTAAGTAAAATCCATGAAGTATTTTGCTATATAAAGTGATCACAACATTTTAGTCTGCAATGATAAAGTTCATCCAGGACTAGGCAGCACTTTCTTCCATTGTACTAGGAGTAGACATGGGAGGGGGCCAAGCCAACCAATGAGCTGCTAACAGCATTCTGCTGTTTCAACCCATATGCATAAGAGTTTAGTATGTGTTAAAGGTATGAAGGCAATTAATTCTCCTTATAAACTCAAGATTAATAATATGGGAAAATAACTAGTACACAATTAACAATAGTTGTAACCAGAAAATAATCAAGAATCTTTATGTATAGAAGCAGGAGTAGCATCCAGCTCTGTAAATAGCTTGCCTCGGGAAACCCTACGAACATGGAGAAAGGATGAAAGTTACTCAGCTGTCGAGGACTTTTGTTCATAGGGTCACTAACAACAAC
The DNA here is from genome assembly GCF_000299155.1 of Elephantulus edwardii. NCBI lineage: Eukaryota > Metazoa > Chordata > Mammalia > Macroscelidea > Macroscelididae > Elephantulus > Elephantulus edwardii. The sequence continues at coordinate 404,485 of NW_006400261.1, forward strand.
AACATTTGTATGTTACCAAGAAAAGCAATTAAATTAGAGATGGCTGGAGGAACTTGCTAGTAATACTATCTGTAGGGTTGAGGTTAGGTGCCACTGAGTGGAATCCAACTCATAGTGATCTATGAACAACAGATCTGAACCCTGTCCTATCTTGTGCCATCCTCATCACCTGACATTCTTGCGCCCAATGCTCCATCTACTGTCAATGCATCTCGCTGAGTGTCTTCCTCTTCTTTGCTGATCCCACTTTTCCAAGCATAATGTCTCTCTCCCAAGAAATATAGCAGACTCTTACTTTCTGTGCACTAGGGCAGCCAACAAAGCTTGAAAGTACTAGGCACTTACGTCAGGCAGCTCTTAGAACTCTGGAGGTGCTTTGCAATCCATACCCCTCCTCTCTTCAGTTCATCTTTTACCATGACATAAACCATCCTTTAGCTTAACAAAGCATGCATACAACATGACTATCTTCCTATAATGTTTAAATCCATTAAAGGTGAGAAAAAAATAACAACTCAAGGTATATTTTGGGGGAGGCACAGGTGGTGACTTAAAAAATTAGCCTTATTTCTAAAAAGAAGCAACCATTCCTCTTTTCTCCCAGTTAAAGGCTTCAACAAAATAAAAGAACAGTTAAGAACATAAAGGGGGGAGGAGAACATAAAGGAGACTAATTATAATATCATTTAGGCACATTTAGCCTTTGAAGAACAATTACAATCTAAAACCCA
>NW_006400261.1:408486-412534 GCF_000299155.1 Elephantulus edwardii
GAATTCAAGATACTAAAGAGTTGAATAGAAGATTTCAAAAGGCAGCACGGGATGACAAAGCAAAATATTACAATGAAATGTGCAAGGAGTTGGGAGTCGGAAAATCAAAAGGGCCGAACCTAGAAATACAGATTGTATTTAACATAACCAGTTTTAAGAGAAAATCTATACTTCCAATCAATCAAACATTTCTGAATCCATTAGTAACAGGAGGCATCTAAATTATAGTTAGGCAACTTAACAAGGGCAGTCCATACCAAAACAAGCTCAAAATAGTTAGAAGAGAGCCAAAAGCAATTTGGCACCACTGGTTAACTATCCACATTACTGTAATACATTTTACATTTTCATTTCCAGCTTCTATAAACATTCTGAAAGAAATCCACATGGATTTCTTTCTAAATAATCATTTATTTGCATATTTTCATAGTCCAGTTCATCTCCATTCATCATGCATCAATAAAGTCTATTTTACCACCCAAATTAATTATTGTTGGGAATATTAATAAGCAACCAAAAGAGTGGACAAAAGAAATTGTCTAAAATACATTCTTTTCCCTATGTCTTGCCAAAGCTTTTAAATATTAGACTGCACCTTTAAAAATTTATTTTAAAACAAAGGTGAAAGAAGTTTAATATTATTAGTTCAACAGTTTGAAAAGAACAGTAAGATCCACTTCACCTAAAAACTCCAATACAGATTATAATCAGGACATTCTACAAACTTTATTCTAAGGTCAACAACTCAATTTTTGGAAATTCTGTATGTTGAAATATCTGGATTAGGTATCTCTCTTCTAGTTCTCTGGAAAGAACTGAACAAAAGTGAGCACAGCCAATATACAGAAGAGGCCAAAACATAAAACTCAATACAGAAAATCTCCTTATTGAATTTAGCAATACTTTAAGATGAACTAGTAAACAATTCTGATTTGCTAGTCTTTTAAAAGGAAAAAAGTGACACTGTTTAGTTTTAGTTCTTATAAATTATACATCCACCCACAAGAGAATGGTAATTTTGAACCTTATTGGTATATATTTTCCCATTCATTGAAAAAAAAACCTGGTTGTCATCAAGCAAGGATCAATTCAAAGCTGACCCTCCAGCAGGTTTTCAGAGACTAAACCGCACAGGAGGAGACTGTCCATCTTTCTCCAGTGGAGCATCTGGTGGATTCAAAGCAGCAGAGGGGTACTGCCTATGGTTAGCAACTTCCAACCAACTACATTACCAGCGCTCCCTCATTTTCTTATGCTTTACCTCTTTTTATTTATACATTCTTAGTGTTCTGTCTCATTAATACTTATTAATATACTTTATCCTCGGTCAGCTACAAGAAGCAATAATAGAGTCAGCAATTAAATACGTTTTACACTACAACTCAAACTTCCACTGACATTCAGAAACAACTCCTTTCCTCAATATTCAAACTAGGTTCATTCATAATGTTTAATATATGCTTAAACATGCATAAACTGTAACCAAATATATTAACAGTGAAACATAATAAAATTAAGGTGATGTTACGCATAATCAATGTAATTGTTAAAATAATAAAACTCAACATCTTACACTCTAAATCACAAGATGGGAAGACTCTACATGCTTCCAATAAATTTCCCTGATGATCTCATCAACTAAAATACAAGCTTAAAAACTTCATTAAGGCCAAAGCCCCAGAAACATATGCTTTGACCCAAGTATCTTCCATCTTCCTGTCCTGAATAGGCACTCAGGGTCCTGGCACTTTGATGGGATCCCATTACATAAGAGAGACAGGTACTGATCAATCTCCTTCCAGCCCTTCTCTGAGGCTTCTCATCTGAATGACAGAGTGATTATTTTGCCAAGTTTCTCAAGAATGGTACATAATCATTACAGTTTTAAATTCAAAGCAGAATAGTTCATTATAAACATTGGGTGCAATTTTTTTCCAGAAACCCCACTGAAAGAGACTGTCAGAAATTCCCCATTCAGTGTTACTATCCTGCTACCAGGCCCCTGTAACCCTAACCTCAAAAGTACTAAATAGCTATCTATACTCAGGTGCACAACTCCAGGAATTTAGATAAGTGCTTGGCTGCTATTCCTCCTACTCGCAGTAACTAGATCTTCACTTACCAATTCACTACGAATGAGCAGCATGGATGTCAAATTAGCATTCTCTGAAGTGAGGGCATACAAATTTCTATCAAAAGAGACAATTTAAAAATTGGCAACATTTATTTTAATAACTAATCAATATAATACAGAAATAAAACCTATTATTTTGCAAGCCTTTTTCTACTTTAACTGGTCACCATACTTCTTTACCCGAAGCTTTTAAATACCCGTATCTGAAGATTTTAAAGGTAATTCTTTCTTAAAATCTGTTTATTCTGTCAATAATCTCCAATTCTCAGGAAGCTGTCTTTCCCTTGGTGACTGTAGCACCTTCAACTGCTTTGGTGGTGATCAGAACAAAGTAATGACTTCCCTAGTACTTCTAAAGAACAAAGGATTTTCAAAAGATGACACAATTCCAGGAAATGCCACTCTTAATGTTTACATAATAAAAACTCCTTTAAAGTAACTCATTTAAAGATTAACTAAAATCAAGAGTTGTTCCACATCAAATACACAAAGTATTAGAAAGATGAGAAAAATGAAAGACGACACTCCCATTCTGAATTTATGCAAATGTAAATACCCAAGACCGCAAGTGACAAGTCACATCAATGAATATTGCCTATACCAAGTCTTCACTCAAAATTCACAACTTTATAAACACGGCTATCCTTATAATGATTTTTCCCTGTTCATCTACACTCCACTGTCAATTCATTATATACTATCAGATACATAAAGGAGTGACACAGAACAGCAAATATTACAAGGTCAGCATCTCTTAACCAGATGTAATTTCTGTTTCTTTTCAATGAGGGCTGAGTGATGTCTTGATTCATTTCCTCTGATTGGAAAGTAAATAAATCCTCATGAAACACAAAGGGTAAATTTCTCTTCCCCAAGAAAATATAGCCTTCTTCCTGGTCTGCTACTTAAGTGCACATCATTTTGCCACGAATAGTTAAGTTTTCAATTTCCACAAGTGCTACTTCCTTAACTAGAATGTGGCTCTTCAAAACACCAAAGCTCTTACTGCACCTGGCAGGCAGGGTCCCGCAAAGTTTGTCTCCTGGAACAAACTTGTTCACAATTGTTAAAAGGGCTCTGTCCAAACGCAGCTGGAGTCACGTGACTTTCACCTGCACCACTTTCCTGGTCGTTAAAATTACACTTCATTAACACCATCCAATTAAAGGGTGCGTGGTAGGCCAGGCTACTTACCCTGGATTACAGATACTAAAAGTCAGCTCAAAGGAGACAAAAAAAAAAAAAAAATCGAACCCTCTGCGAAACAAGAGTAGAGCCCCACTGGGCTCCCCAGGCTGGGAAGCTTTATGGAAGTGGACGGTCGTGGAGCAGGGGGATCCGACCACTGACCTTTCGATCAGAAACCCAGCGCTATACTCACTGGGCCCCTGAGATCCCTTCTCCTAGAATGGATAACCCCTTCCTTTGCCCAATGCCCCTCGGCTCATTTGAGAGTCTGCCTTCTGGCCTTGCTCACCACTCAGTCCAGACAGAGCTCCATTTAAACAGCAGGTCTTTGCTACACTTCCTTACGCGACATGCTGCGACCACAAGGCTGTTGTGTTTAAAAAACCCATTTATCTCGGGGTGAGGGCTGCTCTCTAATGGGAAACCGCTGCAAAAGTGAGGGGACACTTATCCCCTTTAAAGTCTCTGCAAGGCAATGCTGCCGCAAAGATCAAGTGGAGACTCGCTCCCCGGGAGGCTGGGGACCGGGCGCGAGCAGCCCGCTGCTCCCGCTTAAGGAGAAAAGGGGTAAAGGTCCGTACCTCCAAACATGTGCGGCGAGAGGTGAGCTGGCAAGGAGCCGATGACCAGGCGCGGCCCGCCGGGGCCCCCGCCCGGCGGCCGGTCCCTGCCGCCGCCGGCGTCCTCGGGACTGCTGTGCACCGAGTCCTGCGAGCCGTACGGGCC
>NW_006400261.1:412924-428934 GCF_000299155.1 Elephantulus edwardii
GGAGGGCGGGAGCGAGCGCGGATGAAAGAGGGCAGGGCCGACGCGCCGAGGCCGGCCCGGAGATGCCCCCGCACGTCCAGGGCCGCCGCCCGGCGCCCCGAGGGGCGATCGGCGTCCGGAGCTCTCTCCCCGGGGACGACGGGCGAGTCCAGCGGCCTGGCGGGACGCGGGAGACGAGAAGGGGAGGACTGGAGAGTCCCGGCTCCGGGAGCGGTGGCCGCGGCTCTGGGGTTCGCGCGAGAGGGCAAGCTCAGGTAGCTGTGCGGCTGCCGAGGGTTTCGGTTCTGGTGCGCCACGACGGGCCACTGCCGCTCACTGCCGCCACCGCCACGGTCTGCGCGCCCGGCCTCGGCACCGCCTCCTCCCGGGCGACTGCTGCTACCGCCGCCATCCTCCGGCTCCCACGGCGGCTCGCGGCTGAGTGGGAGGCGCCTGCTCGCGCTCCGCCGGGACCACCTTCCCTCCTCCCCCGGCCAGCTGTTATTAACGGAGAAAGAGGGGAAATGGTGGCGCGTGAGGGGTGGACAGCAGGGAGGGGCGGCGCGCGCTTCCCGGCAACCGTCGCCTCGCTCCCGTAACGTACGGCCGACGGGCCGCCTTCTTCAGGAAGGCGGGGCCGGGGCGGTCAGGGCCACGAAGGTGGGGGTATCCACGACGGGAAGAGGTTCCCGGGCTTTCACACCGGAAGGCGAGAAAAAGCGCGGCTACAGGACGCGCCTGGGCCCGTGTGTTTGGGTCGTGCGCGCTGACCCCGCCCTCGGCCCCTCGCGCAGCCCGGTCGATTGGTTCTGGCCAGTTAGGCCCCGCCTAATCTGACCGCCGTTTTCCCGCCCCGGTTCCGCCCCGCTAAGGTACAGCGGTGTGGTGGCTGCGGCCACCCGCAGACTCTGTGATGGACAGATCGCTGGCCCCGCCTCACCCCTCCAGGGCGAGCCCCCTTTCTCCACCGCTGGGCCTGCGCTGATTGGAGTGACAGGGCCGCTGCGACGCCAACCTGAGCTCGGCCCCTCCTTCCCAATGGTCATTGGGCTGCTGGAGAAGACATGGGGTGCTACTTGATATTTTGTGGCTAGGTTGCTCACTGAAGAGTAGGCAGTTGGAACTAGCCTGCTGCTCCAGGGGAGAACAATGAGGCAGCCTTATTCTTTAAGATTTACCGCCTTGGAAACCCAATGGGTTAGTTACTCGAGATCTTATATACAATCAATAGAAGTGGAAATCCACTGTAAGGCAATAGATTTTTTGGTTTGTGGCCGGAACAAGTCCCTTTGCACGGGTGTGAAGTTTTATGCATTAGACAGACTGCACATAGCACCGTATGCAGAATACAAACAGATTTGGAAGATAATCCAACCTGACCTTCAACAAACTGTAAGGCTTGTGTGATAGAAGCTGCAGAGGACTCAGGAGACCTAGGATAAGGCCAAAGCTGAGCCAAATTATGTGTAGGGAGCAAATTGTTTTTACCCTTTTATCTGGGAAGCGGGTGCTAAATTTTTAGGGTAGCTACCTACTGTATTAAGTTACTATTTGAACACATTTTTTAAAAAACTCATGTTAAATCACTAAATGCAGCCTTAAATTTGAGTTTGCCATTCAGAAAACCTTAAGCCTTTTAAACTTGTCTCTACTAACTAACCCACTAAATATTGAGTTAAATAAGCTCATACACATGATGAATTGTTATATTTCTTTTTTTATTATTAATTTCAGTAAAAATTTACAGAGACTTTGGATTTCCATTCATTCATTGTTGCACTTTTCTCCCCTCCCAACCCTCCCCCCCTAGTGCACGACCCTCTTGGAAAAGTAAAACAAAAATTCTTTCATTGTTTTACAAACCCTCCCCCAGGTCCACTCCACCATGTAGCCTTCCCTCTAGACTCCTGTCATGACAAAAATACCTAATCACATATCCCTTTTAAACAGTTTTCTCCCTCATCTATTGCAATGCAGTATATGTTATTGAACCCATCTTTCTCAGTCTCTCCCCAACCCCAAGGTCAGTCCTGTTTTACAACAGTGGCACCATGCAGTATTTGTCCTTTTGTGACCGAAATACTTCACTCAGCATAATGTCCTCCAGAGTCACTCATTTTGAATAATATTGCATGAGTTCCTTATTTTTCAAAGCAGCATATAATTCCATTGCGTGAATATACCACAGCTTCTCTATCCATTCGTTTGTTGATGGGCACTTAGGTTGTTTCCAACTCCTTGTTATTGTGAACAAAGCCGCAATAAACATGGGTGTGCATGAATTATTATATTTATATGAAATAGTAATGCTTTCACACACACACACACACACACACACACACGCGCGCGCCACACAAATGCATTTAACTTTATTTAAACACTTTGTTCCCAGGGTAACAGATTACTTCCTAAATGACTCATTACATATATCAATAAATATTAATTGCCCTAAGCAACCAGACTGTCGAGGACTTCGTTCATAGGGTCGCTATGAGTTGCCTACGACTCTACGGCACTTAACAACAACAACAACAGCAACAACAAGCAACCAGAGCTCTGTATGCTTTGTAAAAATTGTCGTTGCTGTTCTTAGGTGCCCTTGAGTGGAGGACGACTCATAGTGACCCTATGAACAAAAGATTTGAACCTCCCCTACCCTGTTCATCTTTATCATGTCTGGCATACTTGAGCCCATTGTTACAGTCACTGTGTAACCACTGTGCATTCCGTGGGACTATTTCATTAAAAGTCCTTCTCTCTTTCACTGACCCTCTACCTTTCCAAGCATGACGTATGTACCTTTCCCAAAGTTTGTGAAATGAAGCTTTACCATCTTTGCCTCCAAGAATCACTCTGGGCTTTTCTCAAGGCATATAAGCTTGTTCTTCTAGCTCTTCTCCAACACCAAAACTCAAAGGCATTGATTCTTTTTCTGTATCCTTATTTATGGTCAGATTTCAGATGCTTAACAAGTAAATTAAAAGACCACAGCCAGGATCAGGTGCACCTTAGTCTCTAACACCATTGTTTCTCAGTACTTTGGAGAGGTCCCTAACAGCAGACTTTCTCAGTGCAGTATGTCTCCTGATGCCCTGACTCTTGGTACCAAGGATGTTGATTGTGGATACAAGTAAGATGAAATTGTTGACTATTTCAATCTTCTTTCCATCGATCATGATATTGCTTATTGATCCGGTGATGAGGATTGTTAGCTTCTCGTTGTTGAGATGTAATCCACACTGAAGGTTGCTGCAAGTGTTTCAAATCCTCCTCACTTTAAGCAAGCAAGGTTGTACAGTCTGCATAACACAGGTTGTGGATAAGTCTTCCTCTCATCCTGATGCCACCTTTTGCTTCATGAAGTCCAGCTACTAGAATGATTTGTTCCACATACAGATTTAGTAAGTATGAGGAAAGGATACAACCCTGATGCACGCCTCTCTTGATTTTTAAACCATGCATTATTCCCTCACTCTGTTCAATAACAGCTTCCTGGTCTAGCTATAGGTTTCATATGAGCATAATCAAGTGCTATAGGATGCCCATTTTTCTCAATGTTAACTGTAGTTTGTTACAATGCACACAATCAAATACCTTTGCATCAATAAGGCACAAATAGACATTCCATCTGACACCAGCCGTGCCCTGATTCCCTGGGACCATGGCCTTTTCTAAACCCAACTTGAACTTCTGGCAGTTCTCTGTCAATGTATGGTTTTAAGCATTTTTGGATGGTCTTCAACAATATTTTGCTTGCATGTGACATATTAACAATATTTTAATAGTACTACCCAATTAAAAAGAATTTTAAAATATAATGAAATCTGGATATAATGAAGTAAACATTATTGAAGCACAGGGTTTTATTGATAAACCTATTTAGTAATCTTACTTATTGGGATTTGTTCCCATTACTGAGATAGAAAATGTTTATGACTAGATGTATGGCTGATAAGTAATGGTTTACTCCCATGGTTATTGACTCTTGAGAGATTTGCACAAGTCTTTTCCTGTACTTCTTTTCCTTTTATCACGGTGTTTTATACTTCTCTTTAATAAAATAGTTAATTTCTATCACATTGGCTATACAGTTCTGCTAAGAAAAAAAATGTCTTTAACATCAGCGTTCTAAAAAACCCCACCAAAGTATTGCCATCTAATAGGCTGACTTAGTAACCCTCTGTCACGTTTCTGAGGTAAAAATCTTCACAGGAAGAGCTTGTCCATCTTTGTCTCTCTAAAGGGCTGGTAGATTCAAATTGACAACATTTGGTTAGCAGTTTGATACTATGTCACAGGAGTTCTGTACTCAAAGCTGTAGTGAAGAAAAGTTAAATTGGATCAAACACTAACTATATACTTCTCTCATTCAGAGAACCACTTAGGCCTTTCAAATTTCCTACCACTTCTTTAAAATGGAATTTATAACAACTACTCAGACCACTCCTATGTATCTTACGGTCCAGCCTGGGTGAGATAAGCAATAAACCACCAACCTCAGCCTTCCTGTTTTGAAAATACTTCAAGAATCCTCTATAGGAAAATAACAGCAAGCACTGTTTGTGTTCTTATTCTTAAAATTACACAGTCAACCCAAAGGCACATGGTTCAAGTTCACCACCTATTCCACAGAAGATGAACACTCTTCTCCTTGGCAATTTAATACCTCTGAAATACCCACCAGCTACCAGTTGATCCCAACTTGACAGTATACAGCAACAATCTTGCCTAAAGCTGAATGCTACATCTTTCTCCCATGAAGTACTTACTGGGTTCCCACCATTGACTTTTTGGTTAGCAGACAAGTAAAAGACATTTCAAAATTTCCATGGTGATTAGAAATTTATATTTAAGATGCTACAATGCAAATTAATTTAGAGGGGTATCTAGAAAGTATTTTGTTGAGTAGTTTTTCAGAGACCATGAATAATTTATAATACCTTTCATAAACTTTCATTGAGTGATGAGTAAGCCAAATCCTCCTTTCCTCAACTCTCATTGATTCTGTAATCAATCATGCCTGCCTTCCAAAAGATTGAAGTCAAACCTGATGGGAATTAAATACAGTGAAGTGGGTGAGCTAAAGCCAGGGCTGGTCTTGGTTCCAACATTGTCTGTGGGACTTAGGGAAAGCCATTTAGCCTGGCTAAACGTGCTTCCTCTGTAAAACAGAGATGATCATCATGCCAGTCTTGCAGAATAGTTCTCAGTACCAACAGTATAAATTTACATTTAAGAGCATTTTGAAAACTAATAGTTACACAAGCACTGGTACTCATTTTATTACCCTAGGAGGTTATGAAGAACTTTAGTGGCCTAGTGGATAAGGAGTTGCTGTGCCAATCCAAAGGCATGTGGTTCAAATCCAACAGCTGCTACATGGGAGAAAGATGGTAAATCTCCTCTCATTCTATTTATAGCCTCAATGAGCTGGTTCCTACTCAAGGGCAATGAAGTTTGAGTAGATTGTGATAATTGCCTCTTATCCTTTGAAAGTGAAGTTGTGTAACTTAATATTTAATTTAATATAAACTAATGCCCACTGGAGGGAGTTCTGTCAGGAGGTTATGAAGGACTTTAGTGGCCTAGTGGATAAGGAGTTGCCGTGCCAACCCAAAGGCATGAGATTCTAATCTTCCAGTTGCTCCGAGGAATAAAGATAGGCAATCTCTCTCTTACGTTTATAGCCTCTAACAATCTGCTAGGTGGTCAGCTATGTGTGATTCTGACTTAATGGCACATATTGGCTTCACTATTTTATATTAATTTTTAAGTGCTCTTGACAGTAAGGGAGCTCTGGTGGCCTAGTGGCAAGAAACTGCATTGCAATCCCAAAGGCACATGGTTTGAATCTAACAGCTGCTCCACAGGAGAAGTATGAACAATATCCTCCCATGTGATTAATGGCCTCTGAAAACCCTCCAGAGAGTCAGCTGTAGGTTGGTTCTGACTAGATGGTACACAACAATGATGATGACACTGAAGGATTTATTGGTGGTAATTGTTCCATTGTAGTTCCCACGACATCTAATAGAACAAACAGATACGTCTTGGAGAGGGTACATACAGCTGGAGTCCTCTTTGGAGAAAAGAATGATGAGGCTTCACCTCACATACTTTGTGCATGTTGCTGTTGTTGTTTTTATGTGCTGTCGAGTTACTTGCAACTCGGCCCTATGTACATTATCTCTGAAAGCTGCCCTATCCTCAGCCAATCTTAGCATCTCTAACAGATCTACTCCCACTACTAGGAGGGACTATTCCTTGGAGAGAGACATGCTACTAGGAAGGGTGGAGGGTCAGCGAAGGAGAGGAAAACCCTCGACCAGGTGAAATGACACGATGATTACTACAGTGGGCTCTTGTGTGTCAAGAAGTTTGAGGATGGCGCAGGATTGATCAAAGTTCAAATCTTTTGTTCATTGAGTCACTATGAGTAGTACTCGACTCGACGGCACCTAACAATAAGTTGCCTAATAAGTTTGCCAGTCACTACTATAATAACACTGACAGTATGGCATATCCTAAGACAAATTCCAACAACAGAGATATATGACATTTTAAAAGAAAATCTAATTAAGGGACCAAAGACTAATTGTTTTAAATCTCTTAATATTTAAAGTTGGGGTTTTTTTTCCATTTCTCTGGATTCAGAGTACTTATATAACTTTCACTCAACTCAAACTCATTGTCTTTCATTCAGAACCAACTCATAACTGAACCTCCATCAAATTTTCAGAGGTTGTAAATCACAGGGGAGGAGATTACTCTTTGTTCTCCCACATAGCAGCTGATGGGTTCAAACCACCTACCTCTGGGTTGGCAGCACAACTCCTTACCACTAGGCTACCAGAGTTCCCCAAGCAACACTAAACCTAGTGAAAAATCCAGTCTGTATGCTTAGCAAAAAAATTCAAGAACCTGAGTATATGAATGCAGCATCAGGATTCAAGGGAGACTCACCAGCAACCTATCTTAAGCAGATGAGCCAACTTTGCTTGAAGAAAGGGAAGAGAATATGAAACATTTACTGAGGAAGATCAAAGAAGGCAGTCTTCAATATTGATGATATTGCAACATCAAGAAAACAGAAATCCTTGCCACTGGACCAAAAGACAACATTATGATGGAGAAAAGACTGACGTTGTCAATGATACTGTTTTATTTAAGTCCATAATCAGGCATATTGTTCCAGTCCACCAGTTGCTTCGTGGGAGAAGGATTGACACTCTCCTCTCATGTGATTAACTGCCTCTGAAAACCAACCAGAGGGTAAGCTCTAGATTGGTTCCAACTCGATGGTACACACAACAACAGTCAGTAGCAGCAGTCAGTGAATGAAAAGATGTGGTGCATTTGGCATATCTGCTGTTAAGGATCACTCCAAAGTGCTAAAAGGAAAGGATGTCAGTGTAAAGGCTTACTCATGGTCTTTTGAATTATTTCCTATGCATCTGAACGTTGGATAATAATAAAGAAGACCAAAGAAGAATCAATGCCTTTGAATTGTTGAATGAAGAATGTTTAATATTGCCCTGCCAAAAAAGCAAATCTGTCTTGAAAGATGTACAACCAGCATGCTCCTTAAAGGCAAGGATGGTGAAACTTGGTCTCACATACACTGAGCGTATTGTCAGGAGCGACTATTGTTGTTATGTGCCATCAAGTCGCCTGTGACTCATGGTGACCCTATGTACAACAAACAGTCCTCTACTTGCTCTACCCTGAGGTAACTTTATTGTCTCTGACACACCTACCCTCATTACCCCAGTCACTGAATCAATCCTTCTCATTGAGGATCTTCCACTCTCCCAAACATGATCTCTCTCCAAGGATTGGTCCCTCCTTGCTACATTCCCAGAGTATGTCAGGCAGAGCTTCAGAACCCTTACCTCCAAGGAGCACCCTTATTTTACCCTCTCTAGGATGAACCTGTTTGTTCTCCTGGCAATCAATGGTATCCAACACCCTTCTCCAGCACCACAGCTCAAAGGCATCAATTCTTCTTTCATCCCTAGTCATTGTCCATCTTTCTGATGCATAACAAGTAATTGTGAAGATCATGGCCTGGATCAGGTGCACCTTAGTCTCAGTTCTTAGAAGAAAACATCTTAGTGGGAAACGCAACTGTTGTTGCTATCTTCCATCAAGTCAGAACAGACTCATAGCTGCTTCTCCAGCTGGTTTTCAGAGGCACTAGTAAATCACACAGTAGGAGATGATGCATCTTTGTCCCACAGAGCATCTGGGGATTTGAAATCCTTACTACTGGGCCCTCAATGAGCTAGAATGACAAAATGATTGCAACAGTAGACTCAAGCATGTCAGTGATTGTGAGGATGGTGCAGGATAGGGCAAGTTCAAGTCTATAGTTTGAACTTCAAGTTTATAGGGTTGCTATGAATCTAGCCAAATGAATGGCATCTAAGAACAATAAATGTAGGCTTAAGGTGACTTGCAGAGCTCCTGAGTAGCTTAAATGTATCTTGAAAGCATTTCATTTTCATTAATCACAGAACAGAGTCTTACACTGCTTAATAGAAATTAAAAAATTGTTTCAAAAAACACTTTGAGATATGACATCTAGGATCATTAATAAGATACTTTTGCTTATCGAAATGGTATGGATCTCCATGAACAAATAAATTTTTTTCAAGAGACCAGAAGAGATGGATAGTGCCTGGCTATCAGTACTGAACATCTTTAAAAGTTCTGATCAAAAGAGAAAAACAGGGCGGAAAAAATGACAATTTCTCATGGACTGCATACTTCCTATGAGGTGAAAGTTGTATGAAATCCTAAATCTATTGCCTTGAGATGGTATTTAAATTTAACATCAAAATTATCCCTTGAATTTTCTTGAAACTATGGTCCAGCTTAATAGGTAAAAAATGCCTACCTAGAACAATGTGCTCTTTTACCCCTTCCTTGCCTTTTATTTTGTTTGTTGAGCATATACCCAGCAAAACATGTACCAATTCACCATTGTCTACATTTACCATTTAGCGACCCTGACTACTTTGTTCAAGATGGGCCACCACACTCACCTTCCTCTCCTGAATTGTTCCGTTCTCATTAAGATCAATTCATTGTCCCTAAAGATTCCTGTCTAATCTTTCCACTTACTGTTGTCACTTCAATTCCATACAGATAGTTCTTTAAAGAAATGTAATGGTCAAATAAGACATTCTACTAGAGTGAAACTATTGATTGGTATTGGTTTTTATTTTCAATTGTGATTTTAGTGGAAGTTTATAAATTTTGTTTTTCAATTATTCATGCACATGTTATAACATTAATTGTAACACCCACAATATTTGATCATACACTCATTGTATATTGCCTTTCCCTTCACCTGTATTAATTGTTTATTGTTGTCTAAGTAGAAGCAGAAAATGGGAATAGAAGCACAAGGCCATGAGCATCTCTCTGAAAGGGCCAGAGCACTGAAAATAATACAACCCCTCACTGTCCCAGAGCAGAAAGCAGATCAGGAGCCTGTAGCCCAGACCCTGGGTGCCTGTAGAGCCCCACCAGCAGTAAGAGGTTAATTTATTCATTATTGACTCAGTTATGATACTGTTGCAGACCAAGGGTAAGGTATGTTAATAAGTATTAAAAACGAGACAGAACACCAAGAATGTAGGAGAAAACAGGTAAAACAGGAGACAAACAGTTCTTGAACTGAAGCACTGGTCTCTTCTTCCCTGTGCCTTTATTGAAAATTGTCAGCAAGCAAATCACAAAGAATTCGATGCAAACGAAGCTAAGCTGGTTCTATTGAAAGCCTTATTTTTTACTCAGGAGGGAGGGGTAAGCAGGAGGGGTTAGCAAATACAATACAAAAATCCTGTAAAAGCTTAAGGATTGCCTTAGTGTCTACCCCTGTAAACATTTAAGGATTGCCTTAGTGCTGCAGGGTGAATTCCAGCTTGTATTAGCCTCCCTCATATCCTGATACAGCATTTGGTTTATTGTAAATATTTATTAGGAAATTTGCCTTCCCACACTAACAATGAGCTTTATTAGAGAAGGAAGTTGAAAGAGTGGGTGAGGTAAAGAGTATCACCCTTGATAAGTCCAGAAGTCCCGGTTTTAGTCCAACAGTTCCAAGGCACAAGTCCTAGTTAGTCCAAGTTCCTGTTTCAGTTTAGCAAGCAACATTCCCTTCCATCATCAAAGGCAAGAACAGCAAAATCCAACTGTGGCCAGCACAAATGCAGGAAGCCTCAGGTCACTCCTTGACCGTTTCTCCAAAGCAGTGCCAGGTTCTCCATCACCAGGCGCTCGCTCTCACCAGGGTCTTGCCATCACAAGCCTCCTCATTCACCTCAAGTCTTGCTGTTCCAAGTCTTTCTGCCCAGTGTGAGAAACCGTTTTTTTCTTTTTTTATTGCTGCTTCAGCTGTTGATAATTAGCAAGACTATGATGACTTACAAGACCATGTGTCTGCGGTTAAGGTAGCTGGAGACTAGAGGGGCTAATGGCTATAAAAGCACACAGTTAAAAAAAAAAGCACACAGTTGTCTATTAATTTTTAGTCCACTCTTTCTAATTTTCCCTCCTTAGTAAATTATACAAGGTGGGTCCTCTGTATGCAAACAACCCTTTAGCTTTTTGTGATTGTTATTGTTGCTGTGTCAAATCAGCTGACCTTGAGTCAGCTTAAATCGCATGGGAGAATATTACTCACCTTGCTCTCTTGGCGCAGTTGGTGGATTCAAACCGTGCTACCTTGGTGTTGACAATGCATCTCCTTACCACTAAGCCACCAGAGCGTTTTTACATATTTTTCCTTTTGAGTTTGACTTCTTTAACCAAGATCCACTCTATTAATCTAGGCTGTTCAGTGCTTCATTCCTTCCTTCTCTTGGTTTTCAACTTTGCGTAGTGCACCATTGTGTGAATGTACAACACTTGCATTGTTTTCATCTCAGCTGTTGTGAGTAATGCTGCAATGATCATGAGTGTACATATATTTGCTTGTGCCATTGCTCTTTCTTTAGGATATATAGTCAGTAGTGGGATTACTGAATCAAACGAGATTTCTATTTTTACCTTCTCAAAGAAGTGCCAAACTGTTTCTCATAGCAGTTGTGTCATTGTGCACCCCCATAAGCTGCATGATAGTTCCAATCTCTCTACATCTGTACCAGCATTTGTTTACTGTCTTTGTGTGTGTGTGTGTGTGTGTGTGTGTGTGTGTGTGTGTGTGGTGCCTTTAAGTTTATTTCCATTTGAGGTGGATAAGACAGCTACAGATACTGGGAAAGCTCATGTGTGATTAGACAGTAAAGAATGAGGTTCTCTCAGCTTTTTGGTTTTTTATAGAAAGAACCACTCACTTACCCACTTGGTGCACCTGCCTAGTCAATAGGGTGGGGCAGAGAGCTGCTGACAGAAGCCCCTCAGGAGTGCGTAGGTGGTGGTGATGGTGCCTGTTCAAGAGGCGCCCGGGGCCAGCGCCACCTGCATGCTGCCAGGCTGCTTCCTTATGCTGCCCCGGGCCAGGATACAGGAGACCACACCGCCAGAGGCCCGAGGTCGCAAGCGCTCTGGGGACTCCAACACAGTGGCCATAAATGGGACACTGGTCTTCCCAAAAAAGAAGCTGACCCACCAGTGGCCCGGGTCAGCCTTGGGGAGCCCTGGGTGGTGGGGAATGGCTTCCCCCGGGTACTCAGTGCTTCCACAGGAGCTGTTACTGGAAGTGGATCCCAGGTGGTGCAGGTAGTAGTAGTGGGTGGCCACAAGCGAGCCGCTGGAGGGGATGGCTGCCATACTCTTGTTTGTGACTTGGTAGAAACCTCGGCAGCGACCTGTCGGGCCTAGGCGTGCTATCACGGGTGGCAGGACACCGAGAGGGAGGGAAAAAAACACTAAGCCACGAAGCCTATTTGCGCAGGCGGACGCAGGAAGAGACTCCAGAACCGTGACGTGTGTGGACTGTCAGTTTACTGTCTTAATGAACTTCATTATTGTTGCTGGAATGAGATGGTGTATCGTTATCTTTTAAATTTGTAACTCTCTAATAGCTAATGAGGGAGCTTTGGTGACCTAATGGTAAGGGGCTGTGCTATCAATCCAAAGGCACATGGTTCTAATCCACCAGCTCCTCCCAAGCTATCTGTAGCCCTGAAAACCTACTAGGGTCAGCTATGAGTGATTTCTAACTGGACAACATGTAAGAATAGCAATAATAGCTAATGATCTTGAGCATTTTTTTGTGTTTTTCGTGATGATCTAAATGTCTTTGATGATATGTCTTGTCATGTCCTCTTCTCAATATGTAGTTTGGGTTCCCCCCATCTTGAGATGGCAATATGTTCTAGAATTTTAGAGATAAACTCCTTCTCAGATATTTATTGCCAAGTATTTTTTAGCACACTGTAGATTTTCTTTTTAGATAGTAGCCTTCCAAAAGATTAAATTCTTAGTAATAAATTTAACCAGAAATACAAAAGACATATACAAAGAAAAGGACAAAAATGCTTTTATAAGAAACAAAATTACATTTACATAAATGGAATAATGTACAATGTTCATAGATAGGAAGACTTACCATGGTGAAAATGTCAGTATTACCTAGAGCAATCTTCAGATTCAATGTAATCCCGATTCAATTCCAACACATCATTCTTCAAAGAGATGGAAAAATCACCAAGTTTATTTGGAAAGCATAAGCAAAACACAACTAAAGTAAAAGCAGGAGGCTTTACACTTTCTGATATCAGAATACTCTACATGGCTACAATAATCAAAACAATGTGGTAATGAAACACTGGCAGATTTATAGAATAATGGAATAGGCTTGATAACCTGGAAGTAAATTCATCCACTTATGGACAGATGATTTTGGACAAAAAGATGAAATCCATGAAGTTGGGAAAAAGATAGCTTTTTAATCAAATGATTCTTGAAAAATTGGACATCTATTTATAAAAAATCTAAACCATGCATGCCTCACACATATACAAAACTAACTCAAGATGGACCAAGAATAAAGCTTTAAGCTATAAAGATCATTAAAGAAAAAACTGGGGCAAACTTAGGAGTCTAGCCTATGGCACTAATAGGCTATCAAATATAACAAAAATGCAGTCAGCATTTGCCTTCTAAAAACAAAATCCTTCTATTTAGTTTTTTTAAATTTTTTTTATTTTATTTTATTATTTTTTGTGTGCGTGTACCGTCAAATCAGCTCTGATTGGTACAGGAGGAGATTGCCCCTCCTTCCCCGGCAGAGCATCTGGTGGATTCGAACCGTGCACCTCTGGGATTGTAGTTGCAGCTTCTTGCCACTAGGTCACCAGAGCTTCCCTCTATTTAGTTTTAAGAAGGCCTCAGAGGATATTTTTGGTGTACATTTCAAAGGTTATCTGGGCAGTAGTTTCAGAATTTTATACAATCTTAATGCAAGTCAAAAGTCCATGAGAATTTTAAATTTTGTTTTCTATTTTCTCTATTTTGATCATTATTCTTCTGTGGAGTCTTTAATCAAAATGTTTAGTAACGGTAGCCAGGCACCACCCAGCTCTTCTGGTTTCCTGAGAAAGGGGCAGTTAATCATAGAGAAAATTAGCCACCCAATCCATACCCTCCTATTCATGACTCTTTTCCACTGTTGCTCCAGATGAATAGAGACCAATTTTTGGATTTTGGATGTCCTCTTATAAGCTTTTAAAACATCAAGCACTCGCAGCAAGCTAAGTAGAAAAGAAGCTTGTGTTATTAGCACAATTGACTGGGATTTCCCAGGTAATCATGACTCCAAACCTCCAAATCAAGGAAGTAGGCCACATGGAAGTCTTTGACTATACATACAGTTTCAGCAGCTGTTCTTTTCCTTTTTTTGGATAAATAGATCTGTTACATCATTTGCCAATCTAATGTTCTCTAGTTACACAATTTACGGGTAAAAATTACAGTGATTAACTATGCAATCTGAACTTAATTGATACAATATTTCCACCACAGTTAACCACCACCCTCTTCTACCCTGGTAACCAGTACATTTTTTGTACATTTGCCTTTTCTTGTCTTTTTATGTAAGTACAAATAGACAATATCCTTTTGTGATTTATTTACTTCACTCAGTAGAATTTCTTCTGACTCCATCCATACTGTAGCATGTGTCAAGGCTTCATTTCTTCTATTTACTGAATAGTGTTTCACTGTACATGTATACCACATTCTGGTACATTTTTTTATTTATTTATCTGTTGATTGGGATTTAGGTTGTTTTCACCTTTTAGCTATCATGAACAGTGCTGTGATGAACACTGCTATATGAGTTTCTGAATCTCTACTTTCAAATCTTTGAGTATAAGCCTAGGAGAGAATAGCAGGTCATGTGTTAATTCTGTTTTTGGGTTTTTTAGGAACTGCCAAACAAGTTTCCACAATGGCTATCCCATTTGCATTTCTACCAGCAATAATAAAGGCTCCAATTTCCCCATGTCTTCAACATTTCTTATTTTCTTTTTATTGTTTAATAACAATAATTATTTTAAATTTTTAATGACATATTTGTTCCCATTCCAAAAAAAAGTGACCCTACAGAGTGTGGAAATTATCAAACATGATCACTAATAACACTCACTAGCAAAATCCTGCTGGAGATTATCCAGAAAAGACTTGAACAGTACATTGACAGAGAACTACCAGAAATACAGACTGGGTTTAGAAGAGGTCATGGCACTAGGGACATTATTGTCAATGTCAGATGGATCTTGGCAGAAAACAGAGAGTACCAGAAGAATGTTTATCTGTGTTTTATTGACTATGCAAAGGCATTTGACTGTGTGGATCACAATAAATTGTGGCTAACCTTGAGGAAAATGGGAATCCCAGAACACCTGATCGTGTTTATGTGAAACCTATACTTGAACCAGGAGGCAGTCCTCAAATGAAACACTGCATGGTTCAAAATCAGGAAAGGAGTGTGTCAGGGATGCATCCTGTCCCTGTACCTTTTCAATCTGTATGCAGAACAGATCATTCGGGAAGCAGGGCTTTATGAGAAGGAATGTAGCATAAAGATTGGAAGAAGACTCATTAACAACCTAGGATATGAAGATGACACAACCCTCCTTGCTGAAACTGAAAAAGACCTAAAGTGTTTGCTGCAAAAGGTTAAGGACTGTAGTCTTCAATATGGATTGAATCTCAGCATCAAGAAGACAAGGATTCTCACCACAGAGCCAATTGGCAGCACTATATTAGATGGAGAAGAGATTGAGGTTGTTAACAATAACAGTTTGCTCAGATCCACAATCAACACTCTTAACACCAGCAGTCAGAAAATCAAAAGACAAATTGCATTGGGAAAATTTGCTGTCATGGACGTCTCCAGAGTCCTGAAGAGCAACGATGTCAGTATAGATATAAAGGTGCACCTAATCCAGGCCATGCTCTTCTCAATTATTTGTTATGCTTCAGAGAGTTGGGCAATGACTAAGGATGACAGAAAAAGAATAGATGCCTTCGAGTTGTGGTGCTTGAGAAAAGTCTTGAATATACTATGGTCTGCCAGAAAAACAAATAGGTCTGTCTTGGAGAGGGTGAAACAAAGTCTCTCCTTGGAGGCTAGAATTTTGAAGCTCCGCCTCACTTATTTTGGGCATGTGGCCACGAGAGATTGGTCCTTGGAGAAAGACATCATGCTCAGAAGGGTGGACAGACAGCATAGGAGAAGGAGACCCCAGTGTGAAAAAGTAACTGGGGCAAGAGTTGGTTGGTGTGTCAGAATTAGTGAGACTGGCTTAGGAGAGGGCAGGGTTCAGAGCATCTGTACATAGGGTTGCTGTACATTGCAGGTGACTAAATGGCACATAACATACTATGATAAGTTTGGAAGCAGAAGTGGCATCCACTTCCTAAATAACATGCCTCCAGAAACTCTATGAACTTTGATAAAGGTTGATAGTTGTAGAGGCAATTCAGGCCTTTTGTTTATAGGGTCACTATGAGTCATACTCGACTAGAAGGCAATCAACAACAACAACAATGACAATTTTTTATAAAATTTT
>NW_006400261.1:429819-432331 GCF_000299155.1 Elephantulus edwardii
TCTGTTTCAGAGCAGCATACATTATTGAACCCATCTTACTCAGTCTCTCCCCAACCCCAAGGACAGTCCCATTCTACAACAGTGGCACCATGTAATATTTGTCCCTTTGTGAACAATGACAATTTTTATTGTTATTTGTTTTTGTTGTAATATGTTGTCGAGTCGCTTGTGACTCATAGCAACCCTGTGTACACTAGCCCTGAAATCTGCTCCATCCTGTGCCAACCTTACTGTCTCCCACACACCTAGCCCCATTATGCAAGTCACTGAATCAATCCATCTCATTAATGGTCTTCCGCTCTTATACTGTCCCTTCAGCCTTCTGAGCATGATACCCCTCACCAAAGAATGGTCCCTCCTTGTAACATGCCCAGAGTATGTTAGACGAAGTTTCAGTATCCTTGCCTCCAAAGAGCATCCTGGTTTCACTCTCTCCAGGATGAACCTGTTTGTTCTCCTGGCAGTTCATGGTATCTTTGGTACCCTTCTCTACAACAGCTTAAAGACATAAATTATCTTTCTATCATTTCTTGTCATTGTCCAGCTTTCTGACACATAGAAAGTAATGGCAAAGACTATGGCCTGGGTCAGATGCACCTTATTCTCCAGACTTATATACTTGTTCTTCTGAATAAGACGTCTTTAAACATTAAAAACTCACTGCCATCGAGTTGACTCTGACTCATAGCAACCAGGAGGAAATTGCCTGCCTTTCTCCTTTGGAATAGCTAGTGAGTTTGTACTGCCAGGCTTTTGTTAGTAGCCTGAGAAGTTACGCACTATGCTACCAGATTCTTTTACTGGGAGTATTAGTTGGAGTGAAGTGGTACCTCACTGAGGTTTTGATTTGCATCTCTCTGATGGTTAATGATGTTAAATATCTTTTTACGAGTCTAGTGACTGTTTGAACAACCTTCTAAGTCTATTAAAATCTTTTGCTCATTTATTTTATGATTGTATTATTTTTCTTGGAGGCAAGGATTCTGAGTCTTTGTCTGACATACTTTGGACATATTGTAAGGAGAGACAGGTCCTTGGAGAGGGACATCATGCTTGGTAGGGTAGAGGGACAGCGTAGGAGGGGAAGACCCTCTATGAGATGGATTGATTCAGTGACTGGGGTAATCAGGATGGGTGTGTCAGAGGCAATGCGATTGGCACAGGATAGAGCAGGGTTTAGGGCTCTATACATAGGGTCTGTACATAGGGTCGCTATGAGTTGCAAACGACTCGATGGCACATAACAACAACAATATTATTTTTCTTTGTGTTGTTGCCACTGCTTGACATATATGTGTATATATACATGTCCTCTTTCCTGAGGAGGACCTGAAGCACTAGCTGTAGAAGGTCAAGGACTGTAGTCTTCAATATGGCTTGAAGCTCAATATCAAGAAGACAAAGATTCTCACCACAAGATCAATTGACAGCACTGTGATGAATGGAGGAGAGATTGAATTTGTGAATAATTTCAGCTTGCTCAGCTCCACAATCAACACTCTTGGAACCAGAATTCAGGAAATAAAAAGACAAATCGCATTAGGTAAATCTGCTGTCAGAGACCTCTCCAGAGTGCTAAGGAGCAATGATGTCAGTCTAGAGATTAAGGTGTGCATGATCCAGGTCACGTCCTTCACAATTACTTGCTATGCATCAGAGAGCTGGACCATGAATGACAGCAAGATGACAGAAGAAAAATCTATACCTTTGAGTTGTGATGCTCAAGAAGGATCTTGAACATACCATAGACTGTAAGATGAACAAACAGGTCTGTCTTGGAGAGGGTAAAACCAAGCTGCTCCTTGGAGACAAGGATTTTGAAGCTCTGCCTAACATACTTTTGGCACATGGCCAGGAGGGACAAGTCCTTGGAGAAGGACATTATCCTTGGAAGGGTGGAAGGACAGCCCAGGAGTAGAAGTCCCTGGATTGACACACTAACTGCGCTAATATGGGTAGGTGTTGAGTCACATATGACTCAATGACATATAACGATAACAACATACATGTATATATGCAAACATATGTAAATAAATGTGTGTATACATATATGTGCATATACATGTGTGTATATATACATATAATTTTTTGTTATTGATTGCCTTCTAGTTGAGCCCAACTCATAGCAACCCTATGAACAAAAGACCTGAAGCCCCTCTACAACTGTCGACATTTATCAAAGTTCATAGAGTTAAAATAAAACCAGGCCTGAGGACTGTAGATTAAAAATTACCCATCTTTGTCTTGGTAATGTAACTTTCTATCCACTAGGCCAATAGAGCTCTCTCTATGACTCACAGCAATTCATATGTTTATAACTAAATTTACTTATTGGCTAAATGTATTTGGAAACCATATAGCTGTCAATAATATAATAACCAATATACACATATATATGTGTGTGCTTATGTATCTTTCCCAGTATCATGACACCTTTGCCAAATGTCAGTTGATCACAGATGTGTATATTTGTTTCTGGACTCTCAGTTCTATTCCATTGAGATATATATAT
>NW_006400261.1:432431-469162 GCF_000299155.1 Elephantulus edwardii
TATTAGGTTGTTTTGATTGCTGTAGCTGTATAGTATGTTTAAAAACACAAAGTGTGAGTCCTCTTATTTTCTTCCTCTTCTGGCTCAATGTTACTTTAATAATTTAGGGCCTCTTGCCATGTCTTATGGAGCTCTAATGGCCTACTTGGTAAGGTATTATGTTACCAACCCAAAGACAGACAGTTCAAATCCACCAGCTGCTCCCCGGAGAAATATGGACAATCCCCTTCCATGTTATTTCTAACCTTTGAAAGCCTGCTAGAAGGTCATCTTTAGGTTGGTTCCAACTCAATGACAGTGAGTCTTAGGTTTTTGTTATGCCCTGTGAAGTTGATGGTTTTCCCTTTCAGTAAAGAAGGCTGTTAGGATTTTGATTGGAATTTCACAGAATCTGTAGATTACTTTAAGTAGTAACTTATTGATGTCTTGAAATATTAATTCTTCTAAGAGCTTTGCACTCCTTTAAGATGCGTTTTTATGGGATACAGTTGACAACAGCAATTAAAAAGATTACTCAAGGAATTTAGGGGCCAGTGAATGGGAGAAGAACAGCTCAGAAAAAGTAAGAATGGTTGCACAACTTAAAAAAATACAGTTAATGTTTCTAAATTGTGCATTTTGAAGTTGGACTTGGTGTTTGTTTTGCTATTGGTATATTCTCAATAACATTTTTAATGTGGTATGGAATAATAACAAAACCTTAAATATTTATGTTCTCAATTCACTTTGGCTTGCAAACTCAATATTTTCTTAGTTGAACTTTGAAACCTCTTATTTTAAAACCCAAAACAACCCACTAATTATAACACCACTTAGTGCTTAAAACCTGTTGTGTTTTCCCTTGATAATAAACAAAGTTTCCTAGTTCCATACATAAGGGTTTTTGCCAGGAACCCCAGCTCTTTATTAGGGGCCAACTGTTAGAATAGACTGCCAAAAGAACAAACAGTTATGACTTGAAGAAAATGCAGCCAGAGCTCCTTTGAGGAAAGAATGGTGCATCTTCATCTCACACACTTTGGGCATGCTGTTAGGAGAGGCTATTTCTTGGAAGGGGACAGCATGCTTGGGAAGTGGAGGACCAGCAAAGGGAAGAAGACCCTCAATGAGTTGGATTGACACAGTGACAGCATCAGTGGGTTTAGCTGTGACAGTGGAGATGAAGATGATGCAGGATAGAACAGGGTTCAGATCTGTTATCCATAGGGTCACAATGAGTCATACTCAACAGCATATAACAACAACAACTTGAAGAGGCAGATCTAGTGAAAAGGTGTACCATTGGGTCTGTGCAGAGAGAATTTTCCCAGCCTACAAAAGTGAAGAATAGCTTAGAGGAAAAAATAGCTCTCTGCTACATAATTCATGGGTTCCATCTTCCAATGCATATGTGCATCCCTCCCTGCCTCCTGTCACTTGTTTAAATCACTATGGTTATACATGAATGATTAAAAAGTACTATGAGATAGTGCCTTGACTATCTCCCCACCCTTTCGTGCCCAAGAAAGGCAAGCCCCTTATTTTAGGCCTAGCTTGCATAAGCCTGTTGAGTCCAGGAACTCCATTTCTGCTATATTGTTAACTCCTTGTGGCACCTGCTTCTAGAGCCCCTGTCAGCTGCGCGCAGGTGCTCTTGGGGAACTCCTGTGCATCACAAGGGGCAGCGGTGACAGATGTCTGCCCCGAATAAGTCTTGATCTATCAAACTGACACCACCACAGGAAGTGTGTCAAATTTGCTTTTCTTCTACATTTTTCAGGCAAGACAGTCAGTACCTTCAGTTGTCTGTTTGCTTGAGTGACTGATCTGTGCTCCAAGTTTGGCCAGGTTGGAAATGGTAAGCTCATAATTGCAGGACTTTTATATTTTTTTTTTCTTCAGCAACAAGGAAGAAAATAGAGCAATCAGCGGTCCTGTTCAACATACCCCACCCTCTGTTTCCCAGCAGCTAGCTGGGCTCTGGCTGAACTCTTGGGATCCAAGCTAAACCAAGTAGGTTTTGGAATGTAACCCTCAACAGGGTCATCCCTGGTGCATGGGAACAACAGGAAAGCTTAGGATTCATACCAGAAAGATCTCTGTTCCATAAAAACTGACTGAACAGATATCTGTCCTGGGAAGCATGGCATTGAAAATTTAAAACAAACAGGGTCCTGTCTTAAAAATTGCTTTAGCTTATAGTCAGAACACATTACTATTAAAGAGAAGATTAGAGTGTGGTATGGTAGATGCATGCTATAACTGAGTGCAGGGATGAAGACTGGGTGAAGAACAGATACATTCACAGAAGCAATAGTAAGCTGCGTCTAGAGAAAGAATTAGATTCAGCAGCCATAGACATTCCAGGCCAAGGACACAGGAAGCATCTCAAAGCCCCAAAGAACTGCTTACAGTTCTTTGAGCATCCAAAGAACTGTAAGCAATTCATTCTAGCTGAAATGGACAGTACCAAGTGGTATGGTGAGAGATGATGCTGAAAGGGAAGTTGGGACCCAGTCTAACTGGTTTCATGTGCAGGCATAGGAGTTTGGCATTTCCTCAGACACCAAAAGGGAACTTCATTGCTAAAGAGGGAAGTCACATGATCATGTTTATAGTTTCGAGGGCAGTGGAGAAAGAAGGATTCATGGGAAGGAGGAAAGCACAAGGGAAGCAGAAGACTAGTTAGGAGGTAGGTGTAGTAATTCAGGCAAGAAGTGGAGACACTTGAACTTTAGACTAAATAACTGTTGTGAAAGAATCCGCCACAAGACTTAGTAACTGACTTGCTCAGTTGGATAATGTACATGACCAAGAATAACTAGTCAAGAATGGCAGGAAAGTTTTCTGGTCCTTGATGCTGTTCGGTAGGAAATATGGGAGGAAAGTTTCCATTTGAGAAGAAAAATGAATTCAAACCTGTGTACACACAACAAAACCTTTAAACCTTTAAAATGTGGCAAGGCATAGGGTGACGTTCTCTTAACTTTGGACACGTAGCACTATTGAGTTGGCATGGAGTACAAACCAGTTATCCTAGCTGGGATTCTCATAGCATGAATTTCACATAGCAAGATGTTCGTCAGTACAGGAACCCTGTCTCTTGCACTCTGTGTGACCTCATGCTGTGCCAGATTGATGCTACTTCTGGGATTTTTTTCTTTCTCATTTCCCACCCCCATTCCTAGGATAGATGCCCTGAAGGTCAGGGTCACACAGGGGTAGCAGAGTGTATAGTCAGGTTAGAAGGCAAGCAAATATTCATGTTGGGTGTAGCAAATTTATTTTTTTTCTTCATTACTAAGATTCCACAAGCAAAGGAATATTAGTTCTATGTTATTTTCCAACACTTGCTGCTATATACCAGCAGCAGTTTTTCTATTGCACTACCTCAACTTATTAAAAAGTCTATTCTCTCGTCCTCTCTCAGACCCTCATTTCCAACATGACAAAGAAAAGGAGAAACAATGGTCATGCCAAAAAGAGCCCCGGCCACATGCAGCCTTTCCGCTGTGCCCAAAGACAAGGCAATTAAGAAGTTTTTAATTAGAAATATAGTAGAAGCAGGTGCCGTCAGGGACATTTCTGAAGAGAGTATGTTTGACGCATATGTGCTTCTAAAGCTCTATGTGAAACTGCACTGCTGTGTGAGTTGTGCCATTCACAGCAAGGTGGTAAGGAACCATTCTTGTGAAGCCCAGAAAGACCAGACATCTCCACCTAGATTTGGACCTGCAGGTGCTGCCCCACAACCACTACCATGTAAGGATTTGATTCCTTAAAGGCTGAAGAAAAAACTTGTCTGAAAATAAAATGGAAATTATACTTTTTTAATAAAAGGCTATTCTCTCAAAAGTTATATTTTATATTGTTTAAAAGTAATGATTGGCAAACACAACAATGGCCACTCCAACTATGTCTTCATTCTAATCCTGGGAATCTGTGTATATTACCTGATTTGGCTAAAGAGAGTTTGCATATATGAGTATGTTAAAGATCTAGAGAGGAGATTATTCTGGATTATAAGCCTGGGCCAATGTCATCACAAAAGCTACCTGAGAGGCAGGTGACACCTCATGAAAAAGAATTGGCTCCTCTGGCTAGCTTTGAACTTGGAAGAGGCCATGTGCCAAGGAATGTGGGCAGCCTCTAGATACTGAAAGGTAGAGAGATGGGTTCTCCCAGCAGGAACACAAGCCAGCACCATCTTGGTTTTAACCCACTGAAACTCATTTCACACTTCTGACCTCCAGCACTATAGGTTAAAAGAGTTTCTATTCTTTCAATCCACCTAATTCATGAGCATTTATTATGGCAGCAATGGGAAGGAATAACTACTCTTTAAGCTTTCAGAAACTTTGTGATTATAAATTCCCTCAAACTAAAAAATCTAGTTAATATGACCAGGAAGTCCTAATCAAATATATATCTTTTTGAACCATAGATTCAAACTCATTGCTGAGGAGTCAGAACTAGCCCCTAGCAGATTTTCAGAGGCTTTAAATGACAGAGAAGGAGATTGCCTATCTTTCTCCAGTGGAGCAGCTGGTGGATTTGAATCTCCTGCCTAAGAGTTTGCAGTTTAGCTCCTTACCCACTAGACCACCAGGGTTGTTGGAAGCTAGACACTGCCGACATCTAGTTGTGTGCCATGGAGTTACCTGCAGTTCACAGCAATCCTATGACAAAGCCAAACTGCCCTTTTCTGAGACTGGTCACCATGTCTGTTTAAACCGTTGGCCTTTTGATTAGCTGAACACCTAATCATATAATCACCAAGAGGTAGCATGCTGCTTTTGTAAGACCTCCAGTGAGGCAAAGGGACCTTGGTGGTGTAGTAGTTGAAGCAGTAGGTGGCTAATAGAAAGGTTGGCGATTTGAACTCACCAGCCATTCTGTGCAAGTAGAGTGAGGCCAGCTCTGCTTACCCTAGAGAAATCCCATGAGTTGAAATGGACTCTACAGCAATGGATTTGGGATTTTTTGAAGATGGAGCAAAGCTGAGACTTCCTGCAGCTTGGCTCAGCACAGCCTGGTTTCATCTTTCCCATGTGAGCATCAGGATTAAGAAATTCCTGCATTATGAGCAGCTTTTAATTCAGACTTCCAGTTTGTGTTTTTTAGAAAAATACTGAAAAATCAAAACACATAAGTGGACAATATATTTGGTGATATTACGTTGCTGAAAATAACCCTGGGTTTGGCAGGACTTGAGGAAGGAAGCTGGTGGTGCCTCCAGCAGAGGGAAAGGAGGTGGTTGAGAAAGTCCACACTGACATCTAGTGATGCAAAGCTGCACTACCAAGGTCTGGAGGCAATGCTTTGCTCCAGTGGGTAGACTGCTCATTCTGAAGGCTCCCACCCTCCTGGAGGGCTCATGACTGGCAGACATCAGGGGACCCCAGCCCCCCAGCACCCTTACGCTTGCACATACCACTGGAAAGTTTAGCTGTCTAATAGTTTTGCCTCATTCTTACTGTTTTGTTTCTACATGCTTTAAAGGAAAAGTTTTGTTTTTTTCCCTGAAAGCTCTTTTTTTTTTTTAGAAATAGAACAATTTTATTCCACAACTTCTAGAAGAAAGGAAATTATAAGTACATTCTGAATGGACTCATAGCCACCCTATGTATAACAGCCTAAAACTCTGCTCTATCCTTTCTATGCATGGTTCTGGTAGGTGGAGCCTCGAATGCCAAGTAAGTGTTTAAGAGCATTTCTACTGTCTACATTCACAGAAAAATTGCTTTGGTGTTAAGAGCAGGATTTAACTGTCATCAGAGGATGGAACAAATGTAACAGATATTTGTCCTTCTTGACCCTCAAAATTTTGCCCGGATTCAATTTTCATCAGCCATGTAGCTAGCCTATCTCAGTTTACTGCCATTGGGTCAAAACTGATTCATAGCTGGACCACCCCAAATACACACACATTTCCTGCCTTCCTCAGTCAGAGCAGCTGAAAGATTCAAACTGCCTGCCTTTGGGTTGGCAGCACAACTCCTTACCCACTAGGCCACTAAAGCGCCCCATGAGCCTAATGCCCAGAAGAAATGACAAAGATGGTTCATGGTTCAGTATTCTACTTTCTCCTCTGCACATGGATGAAATAAGTCAACAGAGAGAAACTCTCAATTGCCTTCCTTGTTGTTGTTGTTCTTAGTTGCTGTTGGTTCATTTTCAGTACAAATCCTATGTGTTTGCAGAGTGTAAATGCTCTGTAGGGCTGTCAAGGCTGTGACCATTCAGAGGCAGATGGTAAGGCCATCTTATAAGACACCTCTAGTGGGTTCGGGTAATTAACCATTTGTGCCACCCAGGGACCCCTTTCCTTCCATAACAGGAATAAAATGAGTGGCAGCAGCAGGACTGGATTTGGAAAGCTCTTTCAGTAACTCAGGACAGAAAGGATGAGGTTTAAAAAGCCTCAGAGACAAGGGCTGTTGCTGTGTGCCATTGAGTCAGAACCAACCCATAGCAAGTTTTCAGAGGCAGTAAATAACACAAGAGAAGATTGCCTGTCCTTCTCCAGAAGCAGCTGGTGGATTCTAACTCCTGCTTTGGGGATTGCAGTACAGCTTCTTACCACTAGGCAACCAGAGTGAGGATGGAGAAATAATCTGTAGGTTTAATGAAATGATTGGATGTGTGTTTTCATATCAGCCGAATGTTCAAATTATGCACAGGTTAATCACTAAAAGTATTGGTGAAACCACTCCTCCAACCTTCCAAACGACATGTAGACCTAATCATTATGAAATAATCTACCCAGATTTTACAGTGGAATGTGATTTTTCTTACTACATTTTGATCATCTTATAGCATGTAAGTATCAAGCTTCAAGCATCTCCTACAGATGGGAAGTTAATGCACCACACAGAAAGCACAGATTTTGCAAAGAAGGGGAGGGGGGAAGAAGAAAAAAGAAAGAAAACTCCATGAGTTATGTCAGATTTTGTTTTGCTTTCAAAATGTGAAAGAAGTAGACATATTTTCATAATTTAGTTGGTTATTTGAGGCAAGTAAAAAAAAAGGAAAAGATCAGTAACTTTTAGGGAGGACTTTGAGGAATAATTTAGATATGAGCAAAACTGTAAATTTAAAGGTCTGGAGTGATAAATGGGTTACTTTTTAGTGTTTGTAGAATGTTGAACCACTGTCCTCTGTTAGTTTGTCATACTGTATTGGTGTATGTGTGTTGTTATGATACTGAAAGTAATGCCACCATTTGGATACCAATACAGTCTTCCATGGTGGACAAGTTTTAGCAAAGTTTCTAGACTAGGACAAACTAGGAAAAAAGGCCTGGCGAACTGCTTCAAAAAGTAGCCAGTGATATCCTTATGAATCATCTTATGAACAGAACACCACCCAATATAGACAGTGTTGTTGTTATGTGCTGTCGAGTCGCTTGGTGACTCATAGCGACCCTATGTACAGCAGCCCTAAACTCTGCTCTGTCCTGTGCCAATTGCACTGTCTCTGACACGCCCATCCCGATTATCCCAGTTACTGAATCAATCCACCTGATAGAGGGCCTTCCCCTCCTGCGCTGTCCCTCCACCCTCCCAAGCATGATGTCCTTCTCCAAGGACCAGTCTCTCCTTATAACATGTCCAAAGATTGTTAGACGGAGCCTCAGAATCCTTGCCTAGTGCTGGAAGATAAACTCCCTCAGGAGGAAAGCACTCAAAATATGCAATAATGCTCTGTAAATAAACCAGTATAAAGAAAAAAACAAACCACAACACAACAATGGGTTTGAGCATACTAATGATCATGGGGGTGGCGCAGGGACAGGCAATGTTTTAGACTGTGACCACAAGGTGGAATTAGAATGGACTCCACACAACTTGCATTAACAGTACATTGAAATAATGACTTTTTGACATTTTAGGGAGACATTAGAAGATCGGGATTCTCTAGAATATCTTTTAATAGATGGGGTCCTAATAAGGAGCTCTGGTAGTGTAGTGCCTGTGTGCCAGGCTGCTTAAAAGAAAGGTTGACGGTTTGAATTCCTCAACTGCTCTGGGAGAGAAAGATGGTCATTCTCCTCCCTTAAAGGCTTAACATCTGTAAACCAGTTGGAGTATTACTGTGAATAGGAGTCAACTCAACAGAGGTGAGGTTTTGGACTAATAATAATTCTTGGCTCTGTTTCGTCATCTCTCTCTACTTATCAATGACTAGGGGAAGCTCTGAAGATGCCATTTAGACAAATGTTCTTAAAGAGAGTTGCAATACTTAATTTTAATAATGCAAAAAAATCTTAATGAAATGTTGTTGTTGTTGTTGTTATGTGCCGTCGAGTCGTTTGCGACTCATAGCGACCCTATGTACAACAGCCCTAAATCCTGCTCTATCCTGTGTCAATCTCTTGCCTCTGACAAACCCATCCCGAGTACCCCAGTCACTGAATCCACCTCATAGAGGGTCTTCCCCTCCGGCGCTGTCCCTCCACTCTGCCCAGCATGATGTCCCTCTCTAAAGACCTTAATGAAATAGTTATTAAAAAAATCAAACCAAAAACCCTTCATTGCCATGGAGTCAGAATTGACTCAATAGCTGAGTCTCATTTCAGAGACAATAAATCTCATGAGAGTAGATGGTCCATCTTTCTCCCAAGCAGCATCTGGTGGACTTGAACCATATGCCTTTGGATTGACAGATGGGACTCCTTACCCACTAGACAACCAAAACTCCTGGCATTAATGACTTAGACTTAATGTATATATTTAGGAGTCCCTGGGTGGGACAGTGAAGTGCTTGACTACTAGCTGAAAGCTTGGCAATTTAAACCCTCCAGGAGGTGCCCGGGAAGAAAAGGTCTAGCAATCTTCCACCAGTAATAGATCACAACGGTGAAAACTCTATAGATTGCAGCCATCTTATGCACACAGGGGGCTGCCGTGGGTTAGAATGGACTTGGTAATGCTGGAGCTCAGGACTCTAGTCATGAGATAGCAAGGTCATTTTGCATGTCCTAGTTCACAGGGACGATTTTCTACATCTCGCTCTGGTGAGTAGTGAACGGGGTCTTAAAATCTTGCAAGCAGCTGTAAGCATTGGTTTCCCCTATTTAGAGCAAAAGGAAGTGAAGAAAAAGCAAAGATCCATAGAAACAATTCGGTCAAATTCAGATGACTAGTGGACCACACAGACTCAAGTGTCCAGAGCTCTGAGACCAGAAGCACTAAATGATGCCGGCCTATCAGTAATGACCACTCTGAAAGGAGTCATAGTAGATATTCTTGGATAGAGTAAGACAAAAATGTGGAACAAAACTGAAAAAAATGACCACACTTAGTGATCTGACAGAGATGGTAGAATCCCTAAAACTAGGATTCTTATTTACCCTTCAGGCCTGTAACTGAACTCATTCTCATGACTTAACCTCCAGCCAAACCATTGTTGTTAGGTACCATTGGGTCCAGTATGACTCATAGTGACCCTGTGAACAACCAATCTGAACACTGTCCTGTCCTGTGCCATCCTCACAATCCCTGACACACTCAAGCCCATTGCCACACTCACCCTGTCAACCCACCTGGTTGAGAATCTTCCTCTCTTTCACCACCTCACAACCTTCCCAAGTATGATATCCCTCTCCAAGGAATAACCTCTCCTAGCAACGTGCCCAAAGTGTATGAGACAAAGTTCGTCATCTTTGTCTCCAAGGAGCACTCTGGCTGTGCATTCTCTAAGACATATCTGTTTGTTCTTTTGGCCATCCATAGGATCTTCAGCACTCCAACACCACAGTTCATAGACATCAATTCTTAGGTCATCTTTATTCATTGTCCAGCTCTCTCATGTCCAGCAAGTGACTGAAAAGACCATGGTCTCAATCAGTCCTCAAACTGACATCATTAACTTCTCAACAATTTGGAGATGTCCCTGGCTACAGACTTTCCCAGGGCAATATGACTTCTGATCTCTCAACTACTGGTACCAAGTATATTGCTTGTGGATCCAAGTAAGATGAAGTCATTGGCATTATCAATCCTCAGCCAAACAGTAAACAGACCTGTGAGGGCAACAAAACCAGCAGGGAACGACATACACACTCCTTAAAGCAGTTTATAATAAGTGTCTACACATACACTGATGAGATAAAATGATAATATTTGTCCAAGATTAATGCTTAGAAGACAGTGAAGGATAGGAAAGAAGGATGAATAGAAATGGTGGACACATGGGAAAGATTTACATGACCCCTTGTGTGATATAAGGAGTCCTTGGGTGACACCAATAGTTAATACACTTGTCTGCACTCTGAAAATTTGCTTTGAATTCACCCAGCAGTGCATTGGAAGAAAGGCCTGGCTATCTACTTCCAAAAGATCAGCCATTGTAAACCCCATGGAGCAAGAGTTGTAAGAGTCTTGGCAGCAAAAGGTTTTGGTAGTGTGTATGTATATGTTGTTGTTTTAGGTACCATCAAGTCAACCACAACTCATAAAGACCCTGTGAACAGCAGACCTGAACCCTACCCTACCCAACACTGTGCTCACCATCCCTGATGCACTCAAGCCAATTGCTCAAGCCACTGTGTCATTCCACTTCATTGAGGATCTTCCTCTCTTTCTCTGACCCTCCATCTTTCCAAGTCTGATGTCCTTTTCCAAGGACTGGTCCCTCCTACCAACTTGGTCAAATATATGTGTGTGTATTTGTTTTTATGTGTGTATATTTTTTTCTTTGATAAAGGCTTATTAGTTTTAGTAGCAAAAAAAATTTCTTCTGGAGCTCACAAGGAGACTTAGGATGTTGTTGTTGTTGTTGTTATATGCTATCGAGTTGCTTGTGACTCATACTGACCCTATGTACAAGAGTTCCAATGCACTGCTGGGTGAATTCAAAGCAAATTTTCAGAGTGCAGACAAGTGTATTAACTATTGGTGTCACCCAAGGACTCCTTATATCACACAAGGGGTCATGTAAATCACGTAATTGCGAAGACTATAACCCTGATCAGGGGCACCTTAGTCTCCAGCCTGACGTCGTTGCTCTTCAGTACTCTTAAGAGGTCCCTCACAGCTGACTTTCCTAATGCAATTCGTCTCCTGATTTCCTGGCTGCTGTTACCAAGAGTGTTGATTGTGAAGCCAAGCAAACTAAAACTGTTAACTATCTCAGTCTCATCACCATCCATACTGATGCTGCCAGTTGGCCCAGTGGTGAGAATCTTTGTTTTCTTGATGTTGAGCTTCAATCCATATAGGAGGCTGCAATCCTTGACCTTCTGAAGCAAGCACTTCAGGTTCTCCTCAGTTTCAGCAAGCAGGGTTGTGTCATCTGCATAACGCAGGTTGTTGATGACTCTTCCACTAATCCTGATGCCACATTCTTCTTCGTACAGCCCAGCATCTCGGATGATCTGTTCTGCATACAGATTGAAAAGGTATGGAGACAGAATACATCCCTGATGGACCCCCTTCTTGATTTTGAACCATGTACTGTCTCCTTGCTCTGTTCTGATGACTGCCTCTTGGTCCAAGTATAGGTTTCACATTAGCACAATCAAATGTTCTGGGATTCCCATTCTTCTCAGAGTCAGCCACTGCTTGTTGTGATCCACACATTCAAAAGCCTTTGCATAGTCAATGAAGCACACATAGACATTCTTGTGGTATTCTTTGCTTTCTGCTGAGATCCAGCTAACATTAGCTATAATAGCCCTAATACCACGACCTCTTCTAAATCCAGCCTGTACATCTGGCAGTTCTCTGTTGACATCTTGTTCCAAATGGTTTTGGATTATTTTCAGTAGAATCTTGCTTGTATGTGATATCAGTGATATTGTTCGATAATTTCCGCACTCTGTTGGGTCACCTTTCTTTGGAATGAGAACAAGTATCGATCTTTTCCAGTTAGTCGGCCAGCTGGCTGTTCTCCATATTTCTTGGCACAAACTTAGTGAGCATATCCAGGGCAGTGTCTGTTGAAATATGTCAACTGATATGCCGTCAACTCCTGAAGCCTTGTTTTTTGCCAATTCCTTCAGAGCAATTTGAACTTCCTCCTTTATCACCACAGGCTCTTGCTCATATGTCATTTCATTAAATTCTTCTGTGTCAGCCAATTTCTTCTGATACATTGACTCTGTGTATTCCTTCCATCTTCTCTTGATACTTGCTGGATTATTTAACATTCTACCCAAAGTATCCTTAAGTATTGCCACCCGTGGCTTGAATTTGTTTTTCAGCTCCTTCAGCTTAAGAAACACAGAGTGAGTTTGGCTCTTTTGACTTTCTGACTCCAGCTCTGCACATTTCATTATAGTATCTTCCTTTGTAGTCCCAGGCTGCCTTTTGAAATTTTCTGTTTAGCTCTTTGATTTGTGCTCTGTCATAGCCTATGAGAATTCTCTGCACTGTCACATACAATCATTACAAGTTGTCATTGATTCAATGACAGCTAATTTCCTTCTCTCTCTCTCTCACACACACACACACACGCACACACAATGAGTTGACTCATAGAGGATCCTATGAATGATGAACGGCTCTGAAGTTTGTGCTATCCTGAGCCAACTGCACCATCCCTGCACATCTGACTCCATTGCCACGTCACTGTGTCAATCCATCACACCCACTATCATTCCATCTCCTCTAGGATCTTCCTCTCCTGCACTGACTCTCAAGCCTTTTAAACACGATGTCGCTCTCCAAGGACTGGTCCCTCCTGAAACATGCCCAAAGTATCTGAGACAATGCTTCAAAATCCTTGCTTCCAAGGGGCAGACTGGTTTCACCCTCTCTAGTGCAGACCCATTTGTTCCCTTGGCAGTCAATGGTATGTTCAATACTCTTCTCCAGTACCACAGCTCAAAGGCTTCAGTTTTCCTTCTGTCATCTTTAGTCATTGTCTAACTCTTGGATGCATAGGTACTGCTTAGTCTCTAGACTGACATCATTGCTCTTTAGCACTCTGTAGAGGTACCTAACAGCAGATTTTCCCTCATCTTTTTTTTTCAACTAGTCTTTTCCTTTGCTAACTGCTGGTACCAAGAATGTTAATTGTGGATCCAAGCAAGATATATATTTCTATACGTGAAGAAATAAAAAGTGGGCCTGATATTGGTTCATAAGTTTCCTTTTAATTTTACTAATCCATGGAAAGGTAGGGAGCCATTGATGAGGAGATCAAGTAGTTCTCTTTGTTTGTCCTACCTGCCCCAGCATACTTAGCATGATGTGGTACTCACCCACCTACTAGAACCTCCATTGGGCTTATGATCAAGTGGAACTTGGGCTCCTTGGGGGTGATGAAGGTATGTGTCAGGATAGCTGGGAATTACATGTCCTGAATGAAATGCCCACATTCTCACACCCACCCTTCCCCAAACCTAGCTAAACCGAGACATTTTGCTCAGTAATGTTGGTGTACCCAGGATATTTTATTTGAGCTAAAAAAGGACCAGATGTCTCATTTAATGAATTCACTATTTGGTCCTCTTTACAGAGTTGTGCCTTAACCTCCCAGAAAGATGGGTAAGACTTCTACCAATAGCAGAAGTTTTCTTTAATTCTCACATTAATTTTTCATACTGGAATTGGAGCAGATTTCCTCCCCACCTCTACTCTTTTAGGATTAGCTCTTTAATCATTCCAAGTCATTGTTGCCTCAAGAAAAATGGAAAGGATTAGGACATTGTCTTTCAGAGCATAAAGTGTGACCATTTAGTGGAGCAGAAGCCAAGTCAGTTAGTCATAACTAGTATTTCTTTTTCCCAAATGAAAATAGAATTGAAAGTCTAGAAAGTGCCAGAGTACATAAAATGTTGTGTTTTCACTGAGTTGATTTAGAATCATAGCAACTGTATAGGATGGAGGGGGCACTGTCCTCACCGGTACTCTCTATGGGAGCAGAATCTCAGACCTTTGTGCCAACAGAGCAGCTGATAAGTTAGAAAAGCCAGTCTCCTGGCTCCTAGGTGAGGGCTGCCAGAACTCTTTGCATCACATGAAGTGAAGGCAAATATTGTTTCATGCAACAATATATATACATACAGATGCAGGCATATATGCATATATCCATTTCTAGTCTGAGACAGAATATTTATCCTAAGTGAATGTACTCTGCTCTATAGTCCCCAAAGTTTATAAAGCATTAGATCCTCTCATTTGATCTTCTTCCTGGTGGCATAGTGTGCTATGTATCAAGCTGCCAACCCAAAGGTCTGAAGTTCATCTCCACCATATGGGACAAAGATGGGCAGCCTCCTCTTAGAAAGATTCACATTTGGAACCGTGAGGGAGGATGCTTTTATGGGTTGGACTCAACCCAATGGCTGTGGCTTTGATTTGGAAATAGTCTATTAGAGCTTAAAATCCAATGAATCTAACTTTCTTAGTAAAATCATAGCTCCTTCTATAGTCTCACCAGCTCACCATCCCCAATGAACAAATTCAAGCTCCGATACAGTGTCCTCAAACCATCTACTTTGATTCTCTCAGGCAGACTTGAGTGTTAGGCCTGCTGCCCTGGCCCTTGGGATGGTGCTGCACCTAGGACTTATCACACTATGCTGTGATTGTCTATCTCTCCAGTAAACTGTGCAGAACTTCAATGTGGTCAGTGGCCTAGGTTAAAAAAAAAGAAGTAAATGAATGGACAAGCAAATGAACAACTGTTACTTAAGTGGTGAGGGTTTCAGACTAGGCTTCACATTAGAATCCTCTGGAAAGCTTTAAATCCTCCTACCCAGACCACACCCCAGACAATTAAGCAGAACAATTGTGGTGGAAACTTCCTGGCATCAGTACTCTTTATGATTCCTCAGGGGATTCCAATGTGCAGACAAAGTTAAGAGCCTCTGGTGTGTAGACCAAGACCTGGACATCTTAAAATGCAGGTTCTGATTGAACTCAAAGTTCAACCTACACTAGCTTGCTTCTCTGTGATACAGATCACTTGGAGGTTCAAGGGAAGATTGTCATATGGTCATTTTGGCAACCTTAAATAAGCCAAGATAGCAAAATCAGACTGCCTTGGAAGAAGGAAGGATCAACAAACATGTGATCTTGGGCTGGTTACTTAAAATAAACTTCCATTTCCACATCTGATCGTGCAGATATAATAGAATCTGACTCATAAGGCCACCACCTATCTGTCTGATTGCTGTGTAGTGGTGGGTTGTGAGTTGTTATGATGCTTGAAGCTATAATTGCTGGTATTTCAAATATCAATAGTCACCCATGGTGGACAAGTTCCAGTGGAACTTCGAGACTAAGACAAACTAGAAAGTAAGGCCTAGCAATCTGCTTCTGCAAATCAGCCAATGAAATAATTGTGTATTACAAAGGAACCCTTGGTTCTATGTTGCAATGCTTATAGATGAATCTTCCAGTTTGGAACACACTGTGACACAATAGTCACAATGGACTCAAACATACCAATGACCATGAGGAGGGTGCAGGATCGGGCAGTGTGTCATTCTGTTATGCAAAAGGTCCCCATGAGTCAGACTGAACTTAAGGGTAACATGTAGCATGATTATGAAAGAACTGAACAGGATCCTGTATAAAGATGCTTGCATGAACATGTGAATCAGTAGTGTTAATATTATGCATTCCAATTTTACTAATACTAGCTTTGTGCCCTCAGTAGGTAACTGTCTAAGCTTCAGTTTCCTCAGATATAAAATGAGGATTATAATATTCATCTTAAAAGATTGGAAGGGTACAGGAACTAGATGTAGAATTCTTAGTACAGTGTTTGGCCTATGTACAAGCTCAGTAAATGGTGATTCTTCTGGTTAGTTTCAGTTGTATTGGGATGGATAATCCTGACCTCCCATAAGTGTATCCTCCATTTAATACGTGGTAGATCTCAGAATGTGCCCCTGCCCCCACCCTCCTGAGGCCTAGCCTGTGGGGACAGATGACAAATGGAAAGGAGGTGCATCTCATTCTGTGTCAAGATTTTATACTGCAACAGTAGGACTTGTTTTTACTGTCTTGTTGAATTCATATGAATAGGGTTTGGCAGCAACAATTATTCTTCTTATTACTCTACAGATGAAGAAAAAAAATAGATTTGGCTCTGACATGTTAACTTTTCTCCAGCAAGTCCCATATGGAAGATAAAAGCTCTTAGTTCTAATCAGAACCAACCAAAAATACTCCTGGATTCTTCATGTTTCTTTAAAGCCTTTCTTTCAAAATGCTCTGAGAACCTGCCATGTACCAGGTGCTGTACCAGATTAAAAGTGAAATATATAGTTTACTGTGTACCAAGTGTGACTTAATACTTTACAACTTGGACAGGTAAATTTGGGGATAGAAAGAATATAATTTTTCACAGAAGAGGTACTATTTTGCCTGAAAGCAGAAGGAGGAGTTGGAAAATGGAAAATGGGAAGAGGGAATAATAGCGTGGACAGTGATATTGAGGTGGGAAGCAGCCTATGTGGGAATGCCAGCTTTGCAGAGGGTAAGAAAATGGAACTAGAGGTTGGGTCAGGACCAGATTGTAAGCCAGACAAGACAGAATGGATTTTCATTAATTTCAGTCATGAGTAGGATGAGCATAAAATTCACCATCCAAATAAGCCACTTTTGATGATTAAAGGGAGTGATAACCAGGTGAAATTACTGGAACAGCTGACATTAAATGGCAGTGTCTGATACTATTAGGGCCACTCTAATTTTGATAAATTCCCAAGGATTTTTAACAAGAGAAGACACTGATCAAACGTACAAATTATAGAAATCATTCTGGTGATGCTATGAAAGATGGATTGGAGTGGAGAGGGGTTGTGTATAGTCAAAGAAGCAGCTAGGCAGATAATGAGGGTGGAGAGGAGTGATAGTCAACAATGGTTTTGCCAGAAATATGATGACAATGGAGAGAGAGGATATTTAACAGCTCAGATGTAGAGTCTGGAAAAGACAAGTGGAGAAGGAAGTTTTGGAGGAAGAAAATGATACACTTTGGGTTGTGTTGTCCTGGAGATATTTACTAATTCTCTCAGCGTTCATGTCCAGGGCCAAGTCAGAGCAAGAGGAGCAATGTTCTTGATATATTCTTGAGCGTGTTATGATGCCAGCTGTTGATAATAGGTGGAGTCAGTGCAATCACCAAAGTGGAGAAGGTTAGAGAAGGAGAAAATGTAAGACCTAAAGAAGACATCTGTGGAGCCCAGGTGGTGCACTGCATTACGGATAATGATGAAAGGTTACATGTTCCAATGCATTAGCTGCTCAGCAGGTGAAAGATGGGCAAACTTCTCTTGCAAAGATTTATAACTTCAGAAACCCAATGGAGGGTCACTTTGAGTTGGAATTGACTTGATATCAGCTGGAATGGTAAGTAGACATCTGGTTAATGCCAAGGAGTTGATTGAAGAAAAGGATATACACAGGGATGTTGTTGTTGTTGTTTGATGCCGTCGAGTTGTAGACAACTCATAGCAACCCTATGAACGAATGGCCTGAGCACTGTTCATACATAGAGTTTCTGGAGGCAAGCCATTTCGGAAGTGGATACCGCTCCTACTTCCAGATACACAGGGATAGTTGAGGTAAAAGTAGTTGTTGTTGCTATATGCTGTCAAGTTGATTATGACTATGAACCCTATCTCATCTTGAAGTAGTCTCACTGTCTCTGACACACCTGCCCCCATTGCCACAGTGACTATGTCAATCCATCTCATCCAGGATCTTCTCCTGTGCTGCCTCTCCACCCTCTCAAGCATGATGTCCTTCTCCAAGGACTGACCTCTTCTGGAAACATGCTCAAAATACATGAGATGAAGCTTCATAATCCTTGCCTCCAAAGAGCAACA
This sequence comes from Elephantulus edwardii, assembly GCF_000299155.1. Taxonomy (NCBI): domain Eukaryota; kingdom Metazoa; phylum Chordata; class Mammalia; order Macroscelidea; family Macroscelididae; genus Elephantulus; species Elephantulus edwardii. The sequence continues at coordinate 450,205 of NW_006400261.1, forward strand.
TAGTCTCATTTTACCCCAGAAAGGCTTGTTTGTTCTCTTGGCGGTCCATGGTATGGTCAATACTCTTCTCCAGCACCACAACTCAAAGTCATCAATTCTTCTTCTGTCATCCTTAGTCATTATCCAGATCTCAGGTGCATGGCAAGTAATTGAGAAGACCATGGCTTGGATCAGGCACACTTTAGTCTCTATACTAACACTTGTTCCTTAGCACACTAGAGAGATCCCTGACAGCAGTCTTTCTCAAAACAACTTGTATTTTCATTATTATTATTATTAATTATTATTAATTTTAATGATAATTTACAGAGACTTTGGATTTCCATTCATTCATTATTGCACTTTTCTCCCTACCCTCTTACGCCCCCAGGTCTCTCTTCTCTTTGAAAAGTAAAAGAAAAATTCTTTCATTGTTATATAATCCCTCCCCCCAAGTCCACTCCACTATGCAGCCTTCTCTCTGGACTCCTATCATGACAATAATACTTAATCATATATCCCTTTTAAACAGTTCTCTCCCTCATCTGTTTCAATGCAGTATACATACTTTATCCCATCTTTCTCCGTCTCTCCCCAACCCAGTGTCCATCCCATTTTACAACAGTGGCACTATGCAATATTTGTCCTTTTGTGACTGAGATGTGTCACTAAACATAATGTCCTCCAGAGTCACCCATTTTGTATAATATTTCATGAGTTCCTTATTTTTCAATGCACCAGAGTATTCCATTCTGTGAATATACCACAGCTTCTCTATCCATTCGTTTGTTGATGGGAATTTAGGTTGTTTCCAACTCCTTGCCATTGTGAACAAATCCGTGATAAACATGGGTGTGCATATATCTACTTGGGTGGCAGTTATGGTTTCTTTAGGGTATATTCCCAGTAGTGGAATTGCTGGGTCAAATGGTATTTCTATTTGCAACTTTTTGAGAAAGTGACATACTTCCTTCCTTAGTGATTGCATCATTTTACACTCCCACCAACAGTGAAGAAGGAAGGGTTCTCTACAACCTCGCCAGCATTTGTTGTGTTCTTTTTCTGTTAAATTTTGCTATTTTTACTGGGGTGAGATGATATCTCACAGTTGTTTTGTTCTTTTGATTTTTGACTGCTAGTGCCAAAAGTATTGTTTGTGGGCCCAAGCACGACTGTCCAGGAGATTTTTAGAGGCAGTAAATTGCACTAGAGAAAAGTAGCTATTTTTTCCTCACAAAGCAGTAGTAGAATCATGTACTTTTGCCTTGGCATTGCAGTTTCTTACCACTAAGCCACCAGAGCATTAAAATATGCAAGTTATCCTGACATGGACTGACACAGTAATTCCCACAATGGTCTTGAGCATGACAGAAATCTTGAAGATGGCACAAGCAACAAGGTTTAGATCTATTGTTCATAGGTTCACTATGAGTCATAGTTGATCTGATGGCACCTAACAACAACAATAATGTTCATTGCAGCATTAATTATAATAGCAAAGACATGTAAAAAACCAAAGTATCTATTATTGGATGACTGGCTAGAGGAACTATGGTACATTCACACAGTGAAGTGTTACACAACACTAAAGAATGATGAAAATTTACCAGCAATAATAACAAAGTTCCAAAAGCAAAAAAAAAAAAATTTGAAAAAAGCCACAATAATGAAAGGACAGCAAGCAACAAATTTTGGCGAGGTTGTGGAGAGATTTAAACTCTTATTTACTGCTATTGGGAGTGTAAGATAGTACAACCACTATAGAAGGCAGTCTAACACTTTCTCAAAAAGTGGGAAATAGAAAGACCATTTGACCCAGCAATTCTACTACTGGGAATATACCATAAAGAGACCAGAGCCACAGCTCAAATAGATGTATGCACAACCATGTTTATTGCTGCATTATTCACAATGACAAAGAGATGTAAGCAACTCAAGATCGTATCAATAAACAAATAGATGGAAAAACTATGGTACTTCCACACAATGGAATACTATGCAGCACTGAAAAACAATGGAATAGTAAAACATAACAAAACTTGGGGGAGCCTTGAGGACATTTGCTAAGTGAAATATCTCAGTAACAAAAGGATGAATACTACATAACACTGCTGTTATAAAATGGGACAGACATTGAAGAGTTGGGGAGGGAATGAAGGAAAGAATAGATAGATAATTAACACTGCATTAGAACAAGTGAGGGGAAGAACTGTCTGAAAGGAATACATGACTATGCATTATCTGTATGAGAGCAATCTTGAACAAGGGATGCATTGCAGGGTGGTCTAGGACGGGGAAAGGAAGGGGGGGAATGTGCAACAATGAATACAAATGAGAAAGAATTAATGAATCACTTACTGCACAACATAGTTGAATCTGAGGAAATGGTACTAAATAACATGTCAATCACAAAAGGACAATTATGCATAAGACCATTTTTTAAAAAAGCTAAGGAAACATTCACACACAGAATTATTCTTGGACAGTTGCCAAGGATGGGAAAGGAAGTGATGAGAGTGAAAATTAGTAAATGAATTGTTGGAGAAAGAAAAGGCAACATACAATAAGGAACTGACCAGACTTTTTAAGCAATTGCTGTATTGATCAATTGTAATTAATGCTGTAATGTGCCATTGAGTTGCCAGCAATCCATGTTTTTGTTGTTGCTGTTGTTTTTGTTGATTGCCTTCTAGTTGAGCACGACTCATGGTGACCCTATAAACAAAAGGCCTGAAGCCCCTCAACAACCATCAACATTTATCAAAGTTCATAGTTTCTGGAGGCATGTTGTTTAGGAAGTGGATGCCACTCCTGCTTCCAAAACTGTCATAGTATGTTGTTGTTATTATGTGCCATTGATTCACCTGCAATGTATAGTGATCCTATGTACAGCAGCTCTGAACCCTTCTCTGTCCTGAGCCAGTCTCACTAATTCTGACACACCAATTCCCATTGCCCCAGTTACTGTACCAATCCATCTCGTCCTGGGTCTTCCTCTCCTGTGCTATCCGTCCACCCTTCTGAGCATGATGTCTTTCTCTAAGGACAGATCTCTCCTGGCCACATGCCCAAAGTAAGTGAGGCAGAGTTTCAAAATCCTAGCCTACAAGGAGAGAGTTTCACTCTCTCCAAGACAGACCTATTTGTTTTCTTGGCAGTCTATGGTATATTTGAGACTCTTCTCCAGCACCACAACTCAAAGGCATCTATTCTTCTGTCATCCTTAGTCATTGTCCAACTCTCTGAAGCATAACAAATAATTGAGAAGACCATAGCCTGGATTAGGCACACCTTTATATCTAGACTGACATCATTGCTCTTCAGCACTCTGGAGCAGTCCCTGAAAGCAGATTTCCCCAATGCAATTCGTCTTTTGTTTTCCTGACTGCTGGTGTTAAGAGTGTTGATTGTGGATCTGAGCAAGCTGTAATTGCTAACAACCTCAATCTCTTCTCCATTTGGCCCAGTGGTGAGAATCTTTTTCTCCTTCATGTTGAGATTCAATCCTTATTGAAGACTATAGTGACCCTATGTACAACAGTTCTGAAGCCTGCCCTGTCCTGAGCCAGTTTCACTGACTCAAACACACCCACCCACATTGCCCTAGTTACTATATTGCCCTAGTTCTATCTCATCTGGGGTCTTCCTCTCCTGTGCTGTCTCTCTACTCTTCTGAACATGATGTCCTTCTCCAAGGACTGATCACATGCCCAAAATATGTGAGATGGAACTTCAAAGTCCTAGCCTCCAAAGAGAAACTTGGTTTCACCCTCTCCAAAACAGACCAATTTGTTTTCTTGGTGGTCCATGGTATGTTCAAGGCTCTTCTCCAGCACCACATCTCAAAGCATCAATTCTTCTTCTGTCATACTTAGTCATTGTCCAGCTCTCTGATGCATAGCAAGTAATTGCAAAGACCATGGCCTGTATCAGATGCACCTTAGTCTCTAGACTGGCATCATTACTTTTCAGTACTCTGGAGAGATCCTTGAGAGCAGATTTTCCCATTGTAATTCATCTTTTAATCTCTTGACTGCTAGCGCCAAGAATGTTGTTGATTGTGGAGCTGGGCAAGCTATAATTGTTAACAATCTCAATCTCTTCTCCATCTATCATGATGCTAACAGTTGCCCAGAGGTGAGAATTTCTGTCTTCTTGATGTTGAGCTCCAATGCATATTGAAAAGTACAGTCCTTGACCTTTTTTCAGCAAGCACTTCAGATCCTCCTCAGTTTCAGCAAGCAAGGTTGTGTCATCTGCATAATGTAGGTTGTTGGGTTTTCCTCCAATCCTAATACCACATTCCTCCTCATAAAACCCAGATTCCCGAATGATCTGTTCTGTATATAAACTGAAGAGGTATGGAGACAGGACATATCCCTGATGCACTCATCCCCTGATTGTGAACTATTCAGTGTTTCCTTCCTCTGTTCAGAGGACTATATATAGTCCAACTATAGGTTTCACATAAACACAATCAAGTGTTCTGGTATTCCCATTCTCCTCAAGCTTAGCCACAATTTGTTGTGATCTACACAATCAAATGCCTTTGCATAGTCAATGAAACACAGACATTCCTCTGGTACTCTTTGCTTTCTGCCAAGGTCCATCTGACATTGGTGATAATGTATCTAGTGCCACATCCTCATAAACTTGGCTTGTATTTCTGGTAGTTCTCTGTCAGTGTACTGTTCCAGTCATTTTTTTTTATAATCTTCAGCAGGATTTGCTTGTGTGTGATATTAGTGATATTGTTTGATAATTTCCACTCTCACTCACCTTTTTTTAGAATGGGAATAAATGTAGAACTCTTCTAGTTAGTTGGCCAGGTAGTTTTCCTCCAGATTTCTTGGCACAACCCGGTGAGCACATCCAGGGTAGCATTTGTTGAAATACATCAATTAGTAAGTAGTCCATCTTTTCTGGGGCTTTTTTTTTTGCTGAGTCCTTAAGAGCAGCTTAAATTTCCTCCTTCATCACCATTGCCTCTTGATCATCTGTTGTTTCTTGAAATTTTTCTGTATCAGCCAATTCTTTCTGGTAAAATTATTCTGTACACTCTTTCCATCTCCTTTTAATGCTTCCTGGATCATTCAGTATTCTGCCCATAACACCCTTAAGTATTGCAATAATTAGTGGCTCAAATTATGTTCCTTCAGCTTAAGAAATGACAAATGAGTTTTGCCCTTTGATTTTCTGACTACAGCTCCTTGCACATTTTGTTGTAATACTTTGCTTTGTCTTCCTGAGCTGCCCTTTGCATTCTTCTATTCAGCTCCTTAATTTCTTGATTTCTTTCCTTTGCTTTGGCTTCTTGGTGCTTTAGTGCAATATTTAGACTCTCTTCTGACATCCATTTTGGTCTTTTCTTCTTCACCTTTCTTGGTAATGACCTTTTGTATTCTTCATGAATGATATTCTTGATATCTTCCCACAGCTCATCTGGTCTTCATTCATTAATGTGCAAGGCCTCAAACAGGAGTGCCATTCACTTCATAAACAGCACACCTCTGGAAACTATGAACTTTGAGAAATTATGGTAGGCATAGAGAGGCTTCAGGTCTTTTGTTCATAGATCACTATGAATCATGCTCGACTCAATGGCAATCAACAACACAACATCAGACTCAAGATTAAATTTTTATTCCTGTGGATATAATTTTACTTTCTTTAGCTTTAATTTGAATTTACATATGAGTAGTTGATGATCTGTTCCACAGTCAGCACCTGGCCTAGTTTTCACTGTTGATATTGAACTTCTCCAATGAGTCCTTCCACAGATATAATTAACCTGATTCTTCTGCATATCATCAGGTGAAATCCATGTATATAGGCTGTATTTGTTTCTTATAAAAGGTATTTGCAATAAATAAATCATTAATTGTATAAAATTCTGTCATTTTATCCCCAGCCTCATTTCTGTCACCAAGTCCATATTTTCCAACAACTGATCCTTCTTCCTAGTTCCCTACTTTTGCATTCCAGTCACCCATTATTATTAAGGCATCTTTATTGCATGTTCTACTGATTTCTGATCACAACAGTTGGTAGAAATCATCTCTTTCCTCCTCTTTGGCTCTGGTTGTTGGTGCATAAATTTGAATGATAAAAACAAAAATGTGTACGTATGATGAATGCAAGCAGCAACCCTGCTTGCTGAAACTGAGGAGGACCTCATGCACTTGCTGCGAAGGGTCAAGGACTGCAGCCTTCAGTATGGACTAAGGCTCAATGTCAAGAAGACAAAGATTCTCGCCACTGGACCAATTGGCAGCATCAGGATGGATGACGAAGAGATTGAGAGTGTTCACAGCTTCAGTTTGCTCGGCTCCACAGTCAACACTCTTGGCAGCAGCAGTCAGGAGATAAAAAAGCTTATCGTGATGGGAAAGTCTGCTGTTAGGGACCTCTCTAAGGTACTCAGGAGCAACAGTGTCTCTCTGGAGACTAAGGTGCGCCTGATACAGGCCATGGTATTTGCAATCGCTTGTTATGCATCAGAGAGTTGGACAATGACTAGGGAGGACAGAAGGAGAGTGGATGCTTTTGAGCTGTGGTGCTGGAGAAGGGTACTGAATGTACCCTGAACTGCCAGGAAAACAAACAGATTCATCTTGGAGAGGATTAAACCAAGCTACTCCTTGGAGGCAAGGATTCTGGGGCTTCGTCTGACATACTTTGGACATGTTGCCAGGAGGGACGGGTCCTTGGAGAGGGACATCATGCTTGGGAGGGTGGAGGGACAGCGCAGGAGGGGAAGACCCTCTATGAGATGGACTGATTCGGTGACTGGGGTAATCGGGATGGGTGTGTCAGAGGCAGTGCGGTTGGCGCAGGATAGAGCAGGGTTTAGGGCTGTTGTGCATAGGGTCGCTATGAGTCGGAAACGCCTCGACGGCACATAACAACAACAACAACAACATGATGAATGAGTGAAGTATTAATATTATTTATAAACTTTCACTCAAATAAATAAAAGGTACTAAAAGTGAATATCAAAATGATGTTTCACCAAATAGAGCATATCATTAAAGAAATGAACGTGGTAAAAAGAAACAAACAAATAAAAATTATGGATAATGGAAATAAACAATAATTTACATTTTATAAACCTTGCTCAAGGAGTTCAAAGTCAAATCTGAGCAGTCAGAAGAACCAGGGAACTTGAAAATAGATAGATAGATAGATAGATAGATAGATAGATAGATAGATAGATAGACAGCCAGCCTAGTCTGAAAAGCAAGAAAAAAAAAGAATGAAGAAAAATGAACAGAACATTAGAGACTTGTAAGATATTGTCAAGAGCACACCTGGTCCTGCATTATCAGCGTCCTAGAAGAATAGGAGAGGAATAAAAGGGAAGAAAGAACACTTTCAGAACTCGGACTCACTCCCACTAAGTTGGTTCCAACTCATAGCCGCCACCACAGGATTTTTGAGACTGTTAATCATAATGGGAGAAGATGACCCATCTTTCCCCCAGAAGCCGCTGATGCACTTGAAATATCTGAGATGCTAGGCCTTTCAGTAAGTAGTACAGCTTACTACACTACAGACTTCAGCACCAGGATACTCAAGGAACTCAACAAATTTCAAATAGGATATACTCAGGGAGATTAAAACCTAATCACATCATAATCACACTTTGAAAAGCCAAGACAAAGGTTGACAAAAATAAACAGTATTGCATGCGCGCGCGTGCGCGCGCGCGCACACACACACACACACACACACACAGAGAGAGAGAGAGAGAGAGAGAGAGAATGAGAATGAGAATTTTGAAGCCAAGGCAAAAAATTTGGCAACTAGCAGGATAAAAAAAATTTATCATATGCAAAGGATCCTAGATAAAACTAACAGTTGATTTCTCATCAGGTGACGGGGAGGCCAGATGGCAGTAAAATGACATATTCTTTGCTCAGATAATTGAAGAACCTTTCAACCAAGAGCTGATATAAATAAAAATGAAGGTTGTGTCAATACATCCTCAAGTGAATAAATACTCAAAGAATTTTTCATTAGGAGTCCTGCACTACAAGAAACACTAAAAAACAGACTCAAATGAAAGAACACTGCACAGAAGCTCAAGTCAGTGATGGGCAGTCTCCTCTTGTGCAATAAACTGTCTCTGAAAACTCACTGGATGGTCAGTTTTGGGTCGGTTCTGACTCGACAGTATTCAACAACAATAACCAGTATATAAATATAAATGACAGCATGCCTGTCCCCTTTTTGAGTGGGGCAGCATTTTTTCTCCTGTCTTATTTAAAAGATGACTGCATAAAATATTTTCCCATTTGTTTAGCATAGAGCAGTAATTATAAAACAGTATTGATCGCTTTAGAACTCAATCTATTAACTTGAAAGTTGATTTATATTTTCTTTCAGTTAATTTTGGCACTTTGTTATCTTGCTAGGAATTTGTTGGCATAAAGTTGTTCATGGTATTCCTTGATAATTTTTTCATACAGATTGGCTATTTTTGTCTTTGGTAATCCATCTGCCATGACTTCCCCTCACCCTTTTTATTTTTCTCCTTTTCCAAACTGACTTCTATTACACCTTAACAGTCTAGGCACTATTTTCCACCAGAAATTGTTTCTGAAACCTTCAAGAGCTCATTGCATCCTCCTCAGTGTCACCTCTGAACCTCAAATACATTTTCAGTGTTGCAGTACCTTGTGGCTCTAATCTCTTTTCTTCTCTCTCTTTCTCCCCTCTTAAAGTGAGCTCTTTGAGACCAGAAATTATATATTAAAGAATATTGCATCCTCCAAGTTTAGAATAAATAGCTGACATTCAGTGTTTGTTGAATGGTAGTTAAAATTAAAACGTTTTCACACTGCATGTTGCATTGGATAACAGCTTTGGTTCTTTTTGTTTTGCTTTTAAAAGCATACACACAAAAAACCACACCAAAAAACCTGGCCCTTATTCACACAGTCTTTGGTTTGGTTACTCCAAAACTATTCCAACTAATTTCCCCTTAAGTATTTCAAAAGGATAATAATATTTTAACAATATATCCCAACATTTCTGGCGTAAAACATGTTCTTACTAGGGACGCTTCTTTCTGGCCAGGCTGTCTCTATGCTGTTTAATCTTCTTCAGTAATTGCAGTGACCAGAGAAAAGTTAATTGTTTCCTTCACTTTGCACTTGTGGTGGTCCGTCAGATGGTGTGGTCAGGAAAGAAAGATGTATAGCAGATAGCTCTGCAGGGGTGCTGCTATTATCAAGCAAGGACCACATTTGACCCTGATCTAGATGATCTATTCCAGACTATCTCCATGGCCTATAGTTCACAACGCTCAGAGAAAAGATTAATTCTTGCCAAAAAGACATGAGTGAGAGACCAATGCTAATAGAGCTGCAAACAAGATAAACTCTTGTTTGGCTGAGAAGTCTTTATGTTTCCACAGAAAGTGGGAGAATCTTACATAATTATCTCATTTTAAATCACTAGATTACTTCCTGAGATTACACGTGGAATGGCAAATTCTGATTGCCCTAAATCTGCTTGATCTCACATCCTCCCTTACTCCCTTCAAACATTTTGACCATGGGAAAGCAGCACATGGGTCTTTCAGCAAACACAAAGCTTACAGAGCTTTGAAAGCATAACTTGTCCAATGGCAATGATATAACAGGTGGTTAGTGAAGATAAGAGAAATGGATGTGCTTGGATGTTGGCAGTCTACAATTGCACCAAGACAAAATAAGAATTCTATGGGGTGGATTAGTAAGAGGTCTTCTGAAGGGTAAATATGTATGATGATGATGATGTAGTAGTAGTACTAGAAGTAGTGAGGCTGTGTGTGTATTGGTGTGGAAAATTCCTGGAATTATTATAAGGTACAAGGAGTGAGTTGAAGGAAAGAGAGAAATGGAGTAAAGGATATGAGATAAATATTCCAATAGTCTAAGGGAGCCAGTCTTACTCACCATCATGTAGAAGAATCGTCCCCAATATTGGCATTTCCTCTCTTCTCCCCATAAAGGGCAACTGTGAAAGCCAGGGACAGCTCCAAGAATCTCCATTGATGGGGGCTGCTGGCTTGAATTTGCTTAATCACTGCTTTTGATCTGGCTGCCAGTCCCTTGAAAGCAGAAACAACAAAAGGTTACCACCAAAGGATTTGAACCAATGCTGAGTTCTCAGTCAGTGTAGAATTTACTGCTATGAGATGTCACCATTCTCCTTGACAAACAGAGCATGGTGAGAGCTGGCAAGTCTGACAGCCTCACTGAAGTAGTTGTCTTCACTGGAGTATCCCTGCTAGTCTTCTTTCTCTGAGGAGCTGCTTGCCTGAGAATGGTGAAAAACATTCACAGGGAATTCAGACCGAGACACGATACATCTTTGAACTCCAAATAGTAGGCTCATTATTGCACATGAAAATATATGGAGGGAAGGATGGCAAAGCTTCATTCCTTGTATTTAGGGCATGTGGCTAGGAAAGCCTATTCTTTGGAAAGGATATCATGCTTGGAAAGACAGAGGGTGAATGAAGGAGAAGAAGACTCTCAATCAGATGAATTAACACAGTGATGCAGCAATGGGCTCACGTGTGTCAGAGATGATGAGGAAGGCACAGTATAGGACAGGGTTCAGATCTGTTGTTCATGGGGTTGCTATGAATTGTACTCAACAGCACTAAACAACAGGTCAGAATCTACTCAATGTCAGTAAGTTTGGTCTTTTAGTTTAACAATAGGACATTATTTCCCCACCATAATGTACCTCCATTTTTTTCACTAACTTTTCCTTGATTTTTAGTCTTATGCAAATATTATATAATATGCATAGAGGGGTAAGTAAAATCACCTGAAATTCCACCACATAGAGGCAACTAGTGTACATATTTTTAATTATAATTTGAGTAAAAGTTTACAGACCTATTTTTTTATTCAATCATTTGTACACATTTTGGTGGGGTTTTTTTTTTCCTTTCAAGAAGTTTATTTTATTGGTTGTTTTAAAGGGCCAATACAGGGACATTATGAACAACCCATACACAATTCTTAATGTACATACCAAAACTACAAAAAACTATATAGTTATAATTCTTTTCTAAATTACAGTGACCTTCCAGCTTTAAATTTGGAGGAAAGTTTTCATAAAGAAGAAAATAAGTACCAATATTTTCAATTGTTGATAAACCGTCACATGATTAGTCCCACTAATTCACAATTTATTATCCCACACACTACACATTTAAATTTTCAACCATTCACAACACATAACAAAGTTATTAGGAAAACAGGATGTTACAGAATCCACATAGTTCTGACAGGGAGAAAGCCATGAGGAGAGTGGTTGGTTATGTTTAAGAAGAAATTTTACTAAACAGTGTTCTAATTTATATATCTAAAAAACATGGAAAATAGACTTAAAAATTTTTTAAGTAATTTTTTGTGTGTACCATCAAATCGTATCTTACTGGTACAGGAGGAGATTGTCCTTCCTTCTCCAGCAGAGCAATCTGGTGGATTTGAACCACACACTTCTGGGATTACAGTGCAGTGTCTTGCCACTAGGAAAAATTGACTTAATTTACAATGTTCAAGTCATAAATGCATGATTATGACTCCAAATTGTCACTAAGTATGCTATGTATTATGGAATATAAAAACTGTCCCCTTTCCCCATGGAATGTTTCACTGACATCCAAAGCCCCCACAATTTTAACATCCCACATTTTCTGGTTGTACCAAAATATAAACAACCAGCAAATTATCTCACCTTTTTTTTAAAAAACAAACAAACAAAAAAAACCCCATTTACACTTAAAAATAGGATGAAGTGGGATTTTCTTCTTAAAAATATTTCTAGAACTACTAAAAAGCTTGTATTTACAAAACAGTTAATAAAAATATTCCTCTGGATTGTCCAAGAATGGAGATACAGGGATCACTGATAAGACATGGTTGTTGTTGTTACACCATCAAGTTGCTTGCGACTCATAGTGACCCTCTGTACAAGAATCCTAAACCCTGCTCTACCCTGTGCCATCCTCATTGGCTCCAATACACCTACTCCCATTACCCCAATCACTGAATTGATCCATCTCATTGAGGGTCTTCCTCTCTTGCACTGTCCCTCCACCCTCCCAAACATGATGTCCCTCTCCAAGGACCGGTCTCTTCTTGCAACATGCCCAGAGTATGTCAGATGAAGCTTCAGAATCCTTGCCTGCAGGAAGCAGCCCGGTTTCACCTGCTCCAGGACAAACCTGTTTGTTCTCCAACCAGTCTATGGTATATTCAACACTCTTCTCCAGCACCACAGCTCAAAGGCATCAATTCTCTTTTTATCATCCCTAGTCACTGTCCAGCTCTCTGATGCATAACACGCAATTGCAAAGACTATGGCCCAGATCAGGCACACCTTAGTCTCCAGCCTAATGTCATTGCTTTCCAGTACTCTGGAGAGGTCCCTGACAGCTGACTTTCCCAATGCAATTAATCTTTTTTATTTTCTGGCTGCCAGTACAAAAAGTGTTTATTGTGGAACCAAGCAAACTAAAACTGTTGATAATCTCAATTTCTTCACCATCCATAATGATGTTGCCAATTGGCCCAGTGGTGAGAATCTTTGTTTTCTTGATGTTGAGCTTCAATCCATATTGAAGGCTGCAGTCCCTAACCTTCTGCAGCAAGCGCTTCAAGTCCTCCTCAGTTTCAGCAAGCAGGGTTATGTCATCTGCATAACACAGGTTGTAAGACGTGGTAGACAAATAATCAGACTTGGCTTCTTCCTCTCCTGCTTCATCAGAGGCTGGACTTTCTTCATTTTTAGTTTCTCCATTCTCTGCAGGTAAATCTTTAGTTTCTTGGTTAGCCACTTTAGCCTGTTTGCCCTTTGCTCCCGTTTTCCCTTTTGTTTGCACTTTTTGTCAGAAGACTTCTCCTTTTCTGCTGCCTTTTTGGGCTTCGTGGCTTAGCTGACAGCCTCGATGATCTCGGCTTGGGCTCCTCCTTCACTACCTGTTTAGCTGAGCTGAACTTCCTCTTGGGCATCTTGGTGTTAGCGAGGCCTCATGCCGAATGCCTGTGGGCTATGGCGCACACAGAGCCTTCGCAAAGCTGGGTTGCTCTGGAACTCTACGTTTTGTTTTATAACATTTGCTACATCTAAAATCTAATCACTCTTTTCCTACTTCCTTCCTGTAATTCTCATCTCTATTAATCCCTCTATCCTACCCCTTTCTGCCTTCAGGGTGTTGCCCTTGGGTCTATACTGTTGGTTTGCTCTTATGTGATTGGTATTTTAGAGAGTGAGTGCCTCCCTGTTTTTATTGGTCACCTTTGTAAGTTTGTTTCTAGTTTGCCTGAAGTTGAGCCATGGCATGAATTTCATTTCAGATTTGAAGGGCTACTAAGGGTCATAGGCTCGAGGGTTCCACCAGTCTCTATTGGATCAATAAGCCTGGCCTTTTTGAGGTTTTTTTCTACATTTCTCCTGGATCTTCTATAGGATTTCCCCAGGATCTGCCCTTTTAGAGTGGCCAAGAGGGTAACCAGGCACCATCTAGCTCTTCTGGTCTCAAAGCCTCATAAGTTGGACTAATTGTTTTAGTATGTCTTTTCTTTTGTCATCCTTGCTCTGGACAGGAAGAAGTCAGTAACCACTGTGAATATTTTGGTCTATCTTGTCGATCATGTTTTCATGAGATTTTCTTATTTAAATTTTAGCATGTATTATTTAGTTAACTCTGGTGGGCTGGTGAGTAGGGAGCTGTGCTGCCAAAGTTGGATGGTTCAAACCCAACAGCTTCTCTGTGAGAGAAAGATGGGCAGTTTGCAGCCTCTGAAAACCCATGAGACGGTAATATGAGTCAGTTCCAATTTGACAGCATTAAACTCTGTTTTTTTTAATTGTTTAGTTGAACTTTCTCTCCCCCTACACCCCCCAGTATATGGGATAAGGGGATGAAACAAGAAAAGGAAATTTGCTAAGGTACTATGGTTAGTACAAATGGTTAATTGTTTGGCTACTAATAGTAAGAGTTGTGTGGCAAGAAGATGTGCTGTGATCCCAAAGGTACATGGTTCGAATGCACCAGCTGGTCTGTAGGAGATAGAAGCACATTGTCCTTCCATATGATTAATTGCCTCTGAAAATCCACTGGCAGGTCAGCTATGAGTCATTTCCAACTCGATAGCATACAACTAAAGGTACTCTAAGGAGATCTGGTAGCATAGTCCATAGTGAACTGTGCTGCTAACTCGAAAGTTTTGCATCTCCCAAGGTTCAGATCCACCAATGGCTCCCCAGTCTCCTCCCATTACCATTTACAACCTCAGAAATCCATTGGAGGATCACTGAGTCATAACCAACTTGACGGCAATGAGTGATGTGAGTGAGAGATATCTTGGGGGGAGGGGAATTGTAGCCATCTGTTTTTGAAAGATCATTGTTTCTAGGTGCCATCTGGTCAATTCTGACTCCTAGAAATCCTATGTACCACAGAACAAAACACTGCTCAGGCCTGCACCTTCTTACCAATCTTGGCTGTACTTAAAAGCCCATTGTTACAACCATTGTGTCGACCATTCATCCCACTGAGGATCTTTATTTTACTTTCTGGTACTCTACTCTACCAAGCAAGATGTCTTTCTCCAGAGACTGGCCACTCCTGATAATATAATATACCCAAAGTATGTGAGATGAAATCTTATTATCCTTGCTTCTAAGGAGCACTCTGGTTGCACTTCCTCCGAGACATACTTGTTTTTTTGTCAGTCTGTCATATAGTCAGTATATTTGCCACAAGAAAATTACAGCTATTGAACACTCTTATTATTTTATTTTGACACATATTCAGTAGTCAGAATATGAGTCAGAATCAACTCAACAGCAACATGGTTTTTGTTTTACAAAATGAAAGTGTTAAGGGTTGAATTATGTCCCCCCAAAAGATAAAACCAAATCCTAATATCCTGTATCTATGACTAGAATTTTATATAGTAGTAGGATCATTGATGATGTCATTAGTTAACATCAGGTCATTAAGGTGGCTTCTAATCTCCTTCTGACTGGTGTTTATTTAAGAAGAGGAGAGCTAGAAAGCAAGATACAGAATGCTATGTGACAAAGGAGACAAGCAGGGAGTGGAGTTACACTTGTCACAAACCATATTATACAGGCCTGGGCCAACCAGAAGCCAGAAGAGATTAAGAACGCATCCTTCCTTTGATCTTTCACAGAGAGCATGGCCCTACTGATACTTGAATTCAGACATCTAGCGTCCAAAATTGTAGAACAAATTCCTGTTGTTTTTAAGCCACCTACTTTGTGGTCATTTGATATGGCAGCCTTTGAAAACTAATGCAAGAGGATTTTTCTAAAAATGGAAAAAAGCCAGGGAATAGAACAACAAGGAAGTAAAATGAGTGTCATATCTGTACCATGCCCCATCCATTCATCAGTGCACAGCTGGGGACACAATTACATCAAGTGTGCAGATGTTTCCACAGGGCTCAGGGATGACTGGACATGCTGGTGATTATGCAGTCATAATTCATGTTAATCTACCATGTCTTTGTGTGAAGCCCAGTGACAGATGCGGTAAATCCTGCCATCGTTATGATCCACTCCAGGGGATTTCAGGGTGACAGTTGGTTCCAAGGCATAGGAGAACCCAATGTGTTGGACATCTGTTGCGAAGAGAATAAGTGACTATCCAGGGAGAGTCAGGTTTTGGGGGATTTCCCTGCTCCTAGTTTTTAGAGACATATGCTGAACACTGTTTACTGCTCATCAGCTCAGATACCCCTGAGAGAGTCTTGTCTTAAGTATTCGAAATCTATGACTGGAGCAGCATGTAGACAACCATGTGTATTCATAAGGAGAAAAAGAAGAGCTGCTCAGTGTTTCGTAAAGAAGGAATCAGCAAAAGGCCCAATATTTATAAATGTAGCCTGTGTGCTCCAGAGGAAGGCTGACAAGCACGTCACACAAGCACTTCAATGAGCTTTTAGTTGACATCTGAATCTGTGTACTCAAACCCACTGCTGGCCAGGCAGCTCCAATTCATCGTGACCCTCCATCAGCTTTCCAAGAAAGCAAATCTTTACAGGAGACTGACCTCCTGTAAATTTATGATCACACGATGTGTTTTCAGCTCACGTCTCTAAGCACTCATTCTTCAGTTTGACTCTCCTGAAGAAACTTTTGCATTCCTGACCTACTACCCTCAAGGAGTAGGAGATCCCATGCTGATTATTTTTAGCCGGCAAATTCCCTGCTTTTCCTCCTGCTACTTTGCCTCAGATCTCAGCTCTCCTTTCTCAGTGTGTTCTTTAGGTCCAAAAAGCCTCATAGATAAAATATGCCCAAGAGTGCAGTAACAAGGTTCCGGATGACATGCCGTCAGCCCTGGTGCCGATCAAACAGAATGCCTGCTCTGTGTCAACAGTCACGGGCACAGCCAGCGTTGGATTACTCAATGAGCAAAGCAGACACAGGTTCACCTGTGTTTAGTTATTAATTTGTAGTAAATAACTTTTTTTTGTTTTTTAAGCCACATGAAGAAGTCTCCTTCTAGCTAGAGTTGCTCTCTGTCTCTCTCCCAACCTTATAACACCTTCCTTCAGAATCTGAAATCCTCTTTTCAAATTTAGAATCCCTGAGAGGGGCAGGGTGCCTACTAACCGAGGTAAGCATAGGCTTACTTGTGCTTATTGGCTAATCTGCAGTGGACCGATTAGTGAAACAAGGCCCCGCTTTCCTTGCTTGCTGGGTAATCTGCCTCGAAAGAGCCCTGTACGTGGTGAGCGTTACCTTGGAGAAGCGTGGCAGCTAGCCAGACAGTTGGCTTTTTCAGGCAGCATTTGAAAGATGCACTGTGTACTCGGTAAAAACGGAACTGCCTTGAAACTCCAAAGGACTTTTGAATTTATGCTACTGCTCAGTTGAAATTTATGACAGTCCCTTTCACCTCCTTGTCCTTCTGAAGGGTAGAGACGAGGGCAGTCTCCCTTGAATCATAGAATTTCTCAGCTCTCCTTGCACCTCCACCTCAACCCTCAAGAATCTTCTACAGTGCAAGATTCTTCTCTTTGGCCCATTTTTTTAATATGCATTGAAAAATGTTCGGACAATGAATAGCCACTTGGAGGTGTGTGTAGGCAGCCTCCTTCCAGCATGGAAGGTGAAAAAGGCCATCCTTCAATTCTGTCATTTGGGGAAACTCTCCCTCCCCTAAAAAAAACACCATAGGAAAGGAAAAAAGCCTCCCCTACCAAGTAAGTTATTATATCCCCCTGAGTGGCACGTGAGCGTTTTAGAACCATTTCCAAGTAGGTGTTCCTGGCCCTTTTGCCTACTCTGGGCCCTCTGGTTTGTTGGTTAAAATATGGGTCCCAGGGTCCCACCCTAGACCTATCTCCCACACATTTTTATGCAGGAGACATTTTAGCTAAGTTTGCAACCTAAGGCTTTGAAGCTTTTGATCATTCTGCTCAAAGACTTGACCTTCCTTTGAACTGATTTTTTTAACATTAGTTTTTCTTTGTTGTCTCCAGATTAGAATTGAATCAAGAATAAAGCAAATTATCAGATGCAGAAATAAGCACTGACCTCATGCATCACTGAATGCCAGGCCAATCACTGGTAAGTGCCCTGCAGGACAAATGACTCCTTGTTTTATGTCATTTAACCCAGTCAGCACTGATTGCTCCTATGGGGAGAAGGAAACTTTAGGGTAGATAATACCAGAGAGGAGATAATTGAAAATATTTCACATTCTGGCATACACTACTGACCACAGTGTGACTCAAACATTTGGTCTCATTTTGTTGCTGGTCTTGGATCTTTTTCAGAAACCCCTAAAAAATTTCAAAACAAAGAGAGGAGCCCCTGAGCGCTCTGGATTAACCAGTGCTGACATACAACTGACCCTCCAGTGGGTTTCTAAAGCTGTGAATCGCAACAGCCGGAGATGGCCCATCTTATTCCCCTGGAGCACCTGATGGACTCAAACCACTGACGATACACGGCTTTTGGGTTTGTGACACAACTCACTACAGACCACACCTCTCGAGATTCGTGTAGACTGACCAGTCCTGGTCAATCCAGTGTTGCCTGTTAATGGTCAGCTCTACTTTCCTTATCTTTTCAGGATTAAAATGCCATTTCTTAACTGACCTTAAATTGACACCAAACATACATCCCAGATTAAGGCAATACATTTCGTGATTTTTATTTTGAGACTAAGATTTAGTGATGTTAAGATTGGACTCTGGGCACAAACTGATTTCAAGTCCAGATTTTGCTGTGACTTGACGCCTCTGAGTTTCGGATTCCTCCTACTCCACGGAGTCATTGAGATGATTTGATGTAATAATGTATTTGAAAGGAGTTCCTGGAACACAGTATATATTTACTAGATGTTGGTGTCCTTCCATATTAAAAAAAAAAAAGGTAAATTTCTGAGGTTTAGCGTTATCTTAGCCAAAGGAAGTTAATCACTGACTGACAAAACTAGGCCACAGATGAACTAGGGAACAATAACAGGGCTGCCCTTCAGCACAGTGTTCCCAAGCAGACTTTGGAATTATACAGGGACAAGTAAAATTTTTAAACAGAAAAATTATTTCACTGACAGATGTACGTACTCCGTTATAAATTAACTCAAAGCTTGTAGCTGTCAAGCCAGAACCCCCATGGCTGTCCTGGCTGCTCCTCTAATAGGTTTTCTGAGGCCGTAAACCACATGGGAGAAGACTGTCCATTTTTCTCCTGTGGAGCTTCTCCCTGTGGATTTGAACCACCAAACGAGTGCCACCTTTGGGTTGGCAGTGCAGCTCCCTATAGACTAGACTACCAGGGCACCTCTTTAAAAGAAACCTTTAAAAATAACTAATGTACACTGTTGCCTTCACTTTCTTAAAAATAAATAATAAACCAGTTTAACATACAAACAGAAATTATGTTATCTCAGAATAAACACACACACACACACACACACACA
>NW_006400261.1:469262-480163 GCF_000299155.1 Elephantulus edwardii
ACACACACACACACACCCCATCCTCATTGTTCTTACTGGTGACAGATAAGATTAGATTGGAATCAGTCTCTTGGGAAACCACTGTTCCAGAAATAATAGCAAGTCTTTCTTCTCAGGGCACAGGGCACCACGGGTCAGTATGTCCCCTCAAAGAGCCTCCTGCAGGCCTCAGCAAGAAGTGCAGCAAAGCCCGGCATGATCAGCCTTTCTCATGCACTGCCCTGAGGGCATACATCCCTGGAGCCACCTGGCAACTTTCTTATTCCTCAGACATTAGCAGGGACAGGAGCTGCTTCCATTTCATGCACAAACAAAACTGAGACAGGCAGGGCTTAAATAATTCCCCCCCCAGTGGTGAAATTAAAATAAGGGGGGGGGAAATCATATCTTAAATCTGGGCCCAGTGTTCATAGATTTGAGGGTGACCCACCCAACCATTCTGCTGGCAGATGGATAGGAGGGGGAGAGGCTATATGTCTGCCAGCATCAATCCCAACAGCAAACTTGCCACTAATGCCTTTTTTAATTCTCCAGAAAATGTATTCTCTATGAGCCAAATATTTAAGGAAAAGCTCATATGTGAGTGCTTTTTAAAAAGTAGAACTATGAATATTTATTTAGAGAATCTTTTTGTAACCTGACAGTTACTTAGCCCCAGACTCCTAGCAACCCCCTCCACAAGAGAATAGAATGCAATGGAATTGACCATCTAATTGTTGTGGTTGTGTACCATCAAATCAGAACCAAACCACAGCTGACCCTCCATTGAGCTTTCAAAGGAAGTGAATCACAAAAAAGAAAATTGCCCATCTTTCTCCTACAGAGCAACTGGTGTATTTGAACAGCATACTTTCAGACTGGCAGCACAATTGCTTACCCCTAAGTCCCTGGAGCTCCACCACGCCCAAGGCCAGTCGCAAGTTGTTTTGTTGGGGTCAGTGGGGTTTTCAGGGAGCTCTGGTGAACAAAGACAGTAAGGAGCTATACTGTTAACCCAAAGACAGTGCCTCTCTGATGGTTCAAATCTACCTTCAGGTCCATGGGGGAGTGATGTACAGCATCTTCTCGTGCGATTTACAGCCATTAGAATCCCAATGAAGGGTCAGCTGCCTCTGATTCAATAGCAATGAGTTTTGAGTTTTTAATTACTGACTTTTGGAATAGAAGCTCCGACAAAACCTATTCAGCATCACAGCAACACATCACTCACTGACAGGCGGTAGCTGCACAAGGCGCATGGACCAAGAATCAAGACAGGGACCCCCAGTGACTCACTAAAGATGATCACAAGTTTGTAAAAGCTGACAAAACAACAAACATCACAAAATCCAAAATATGCATTCATCAGTTGCTGCATTAACCTGTATTTACTGAATGCTGACATCTTCCTAGAATTCTCTGGGTGGTGTCAAATGGGTAGCTACTAACCCAAAGGTTGGCAGTTCAGAGCTCACCCTGCAGCTTTTCAGAAGGAAGGGCAATGAGTCTGTTTCTCAGAGGTCACAGCCTTAAACTTTGGAGTGCTTCTACTCGTCACACTGGACTCATCAGGGATCGGAATAGACTCAATGACAGCTGAGGGCCACAAGTCTAAGTTTCTTTTTTCTTCACACTGGAGGAACTAGAGATTTACTGAAATCAGAAAAACCAGCCAACACATTCACTGTCTTTGAATAGGCTGTGACTCATGGTAACCCTCTCTCAGGTTTCAGAGGCTGTAAATTGTTTGTGGGAGGAGACTACCCACCTTTTCCCCACAGAACAGCTGGTAGATTAGAACTGCTGACTGTTTCAGTCAACAATGAAACACATAACACACTATGCCACTCAAGTATGAGAAAAGTTGTATTTAAATCATAAAGTTCCAGCTAATAATAAGGAGTTGAGGGGAGAAAGGCAGTAGTTAATCTACAGAGAAGGAAACTAAGGTCCAGAGAAGCAACATGATTTGACAAGCAAAAAACTAGATCCTGGTCCTTCTGGTAAAGATTTCTTTTTAGAGTGTAGCAAAGCTCAGCTTCTCTAACTCAGTCCAATGTTTACACCACTGAGTTCCATCTACTAAGGGCTGTGGTGGCTAATATATTTGCCCAGAACCCACTGAGTCGATCTCAGCTCATAGCAACTCTAGGTCAGAGTAGCACTGCCCCGTATGAGTTCCAAGACAGCTCCATTTTTCATCTATGAAATAGCTGGTACATTCCAACTGCTGATTTTTCATCAGTAGCTGTACACTTCAGTGCTCTGCCACCAGGACTCCTTTTGTTTCTCCTAAGACAGAGTACAAGGCTTTAAATTTATATAAAGAAAAGTTTCATAGAATCACTCAATTACATGAAACAAGGTGAATGAAAGCTAGTGTGCAACACAATGTATATGAATTTTGCATGTAAACAATGTAAAATTTTTAAAAATAAATACATTTTTTTTTTAAAAAAAAAGAAAAGTTTCATGGTGGGTTACCTTTAAGAAATAGTTGTGGGTAAGATTGGTACATCTGGGAGAAATTTTTCTGTGTTTGCTGCAGGTATTTCTCCTTAAGAGCAAAGTGTAGAAGTATAAGTTGTGTTACCTATTTAGAAATGTCTCCTCCCTCAGAGTCTGCCAGGGCCTGAAATCCCCTACTGTTCCTCACTGGAGAAGATAGTATTTTCGCTCTTGTGACCTTGTATATACTTGACACTTCTTCCTTGAGCCCCTGATGGGTCCCAGGAGCACAGTGACCCCATGGAACTTAAGCCTGTTGAGGAGATAGACTTTAAGCAGGCACATGGAACTGACAGTCTGTGGTGAGATCTGTGAAGACAGAGGATGGCAGAGAGCAGGACTGGAGGCAAGGAGTGAACTGAGCGCTGGTGGAGGGACAGTCTTCTGACTTAGAGGCAGTAGCGCTGGTACAAGGAGTCGAGCAGCGGTTAAAAGTGCACCAAGTTCCAGGAATTGCCCTTGAGACTGAAAAAAAAAATAATAACCTCAAAACCATGTGTGAGCAAAAGTTGTAGGAAATTAATTAGAGATTTCACCAGGATCTGATGTCTCTAAGAAATAATTTTACAATTAAATAATGTTTCCTGGAATATAATATAATGTAGCCCTGGGTTACTTGGCGCCAATGAATTTGTCAAATTGACCTTAGGACGGGAATAACAAAGGACAGAGAGGCTTGATAAAGGGAAAGAAGGAAAGGTGTAGAGGAGAAACTCAAGTGGGGCTCCATATCATTCTTGGGCCAAGTGGGTAGGGACTGGTACCACCAGGTGGGAGACTGGTGGGGGCCAGGCCTCACTTGGATGTCATGACAGAGGCACCCACTGGACTGTGGGCCTATTTAGTCATATCCTGTTGAAAATGGAATTGTGTTTCCCCAAGAAGATATGGTGAAGTTCTGACCCTGCTATCTTTTTTTTTTTTTTAATCTCATTAAGAAAAATCCTCATGGCCATCAGGTTGGAACCAGCTCAACTCATACCTGACCCTTCACTGGGTTTTTAGAGGCTGTAAACCACATGGGAGGAGATTGCATGTCTTTCTCCTATGGAGCTGCTGGTGGATCCAAACCACTAGCCTTCGGGCTGGTAGTGCAACTCCTTATCCACTAGGCCACCAGAGATCCTGCTTCCCATTTTTGGACATCACTAATATTGGGCCTCAACACTAAACCTCTTGCCTTCAAGTCCTTCTGATTCAAGGCAACTCCATGTATTACAGAGTACAGCTGCACTCCATGGACTGTAATCTTTATAGACACAGATCACCAGGCCTATTTCCCATGCCACCACAATGGTTTGAAACTTCATGCTTTTGGTCAGTCACCCAGCACAACACTGTACCACTAAGGGACCTTCAAAGAAGAGAAGACTGAGAACCTTAGAGGAAGAATACCAGTGTGACCACAGAGGCAGAATACTGAAGCAGCTACAGATCAAGGAACACCAGTGAATGCTGGGAAACAGAGAAGCTAGGAGACAGGCACCTATCAGTTTTCTTTTCCAGAGTCCTTAGAAAGAAGGAACAGGCAATAGCCCCCAGCACTGTGAGTCTGTAAGTTTCTGTTCTTATAAGCCACCCAATTTGTGGTCATTTATAAAAGCAACTGAAAGGAAATTAAGACATCTTTCATCAGGCCTGGTTCCTTAACAGATGTAACATCTTGGAACTGAAGGGAATGAGGATGTAGTCTAATCAGAGTTGTTCATTATACAGGTTGAGACTCTGCAGCCCAGTTCAGGCCAAGTGAAAGCCCACAGTAAACCTCACCAGAGACTGTGATAGTCTGCACATCACTGGGATCGGATCTCCAGGATAACGAGGTCACATGGTAAGTGCCAAGAAGTGATGCTTCTTGAGCTAAACTATTTTCTCAGCATCAGGCTTTCTGCTGGTTTCTTTTAAAGTATATGTATATAAAGTTCTTGAGGTGGTGCAAATAGTTAAGCACTTGGCTAGTCCAAAAATTAATGGTTCAGAACCACCAAAGGTGCCTAGGAAGAAAGATCTGGCGATTTGCTTCTGGACAGCCATTCTTTCTTTCTTTTTTTAAAAATAAATTTTAATGAAAATTTACAGAGACTTTGGATTTCCATTCATTCATTTTTACACTTTTCTCCCTGTTCTCCCCGCCCCAGTCATTCTTTCTAAAGCCTATTTTGCTTACATGAGGTCACCAGGAGTCCGAGTTGACTTGACAGCAACTGAGCAATCTCCTCCAATACAATTTATAGCCTGTTGCAGCCCTCTGCAGGGCCGGCAACGAGGAACTGACTCAATGGCACACATAACACAGCAGCCAACATTGAGAACAGAGCCAGGCAACTGTTGTCTCCTATGTTTGTGCCAGTTGAAAACAATATTTTGAGTTGTAAAGATTTGATGAAATAGGATAAAATTGAAATGTGTCATTGTACCCATCAAAGACATTGAGTATAATCTGAAGCAGGATTACTTTTTCTTTAATGAATAAACCAAATATATTTAGGTCTATGCTATGTTCATTTAAAGGGAGGATGAAAAATTGGGACCAACCAAAAAACAGAGTAGATTCTTTCACCTTAAGGAGAGGTTCTGTTGAAGAAAGACCAAAAATCAGAGTTTTTGATGTCAAGATAAAACAGGTGATAGATAACAACCGGATGGTAGGAATTAGGACAGTTTTGGCTCTGAGCGTTCTTGTTTGAAGTAGAAAAACAGCAGAAGGAGAAGGCATGACAGGCATTTCTCTGAGGATATATTAACATACAGTATGCCTGTGTGTGTGTGTGCCTGACACAGGAGCACAGTGCTGTTTCCATGGCAACAGGGGAGAAGTGTTTCTTGCATGAAGCAATCTTTAGAGCCAGATACTCTCATAAAGATCCATGTTTGAAAAGTCATGGGGGAGGTATTTTGAACCAAAAGGAAAATCAGCTTCATGTTCTTTGAGATGATTCCCAAGGGGTCAAGCTGTCATCCACCGACCCCTGCCACTCTTGCATATTGGATCTGATTGCTGCCTGCAAGGTGAACTCCAGGTGCCTTCTAGCACAGAGCCCTGCTTCCCCCAGGGCAGGCTGCTGACAGCTTGAGTCACTGCTGCCATCCCGCATCCCTGCGCGGCAGGGGTGGGATGGTGGGGTGGTGGTGGTGGTGATGGTGGTTCTCAAATCTGGTGGAAGAATAAGAGAGTCATCTCCCTATCATTATTGTTCCTGAAAACAGATGGACTCTTTAGTTAGAAGGGTTTTTTTCCTCCACGATAAGCTCCATTTATTCAACGATTCAGCTAAGGCCTTACCTTTGGTGCAGATAAACCAAGGACTAAACCAGTTGTTATCAAATGGATTCCAGTTCATGACAATCAGTGTGTGCCAGCATAGACGACACATGTGCTCCATGAGGCGTCAGTGGCTGGCTGTTCATGAGGAGATCAACAGGCCTTTGGGTGAGATCAACACCCAAAGCACCTTTCGGTGGAACCATGCTCCACGGATTTTCAACAGGTGCTCTTGGGTTCAGAGCACTCCTCCTGGTAACACGTTCACAGTATATGAAATGAAGTCTTACTATCTTCTAAGGCCTGACTGCAATTCTTCCAAGACAGATTTGTTTGTTCTTTTAGACGGGGGACGATGGGGCAGGGAATCTAATGTATCCGCAATATTCTTTTCCAGCACCACAAATCAAAGGCATCAATTCATCAGTCTTGCTTACTCATTCTCCAACTTTCTTCACTGAATATGTAGTAACTGAAATCTCCAGGACCTGGGTCATGTACACCTTTGCTCTCAAACTGACTGACATCGTGGCATCTCAGCATCCAAAATCCACTGCTGTTAAGGCAACACTTAGAGACCCTACAGGATAGAGCAGAACCGTCCATCACCATCTGTCACTGTCAGTCACTGAGGTCTCTAAGTCTGTAAACCTTTAGGGGAGCAGACTGCCTCATCCTTCTCACATTCAGGATTTGTTAGGTTTGAACCACTCACCATTTGATTAGCATCCCAGCGCTTAATTCACTGTGACACTCAGGCTCCTTGAAAACCACCAAGCCAAGGAAGTTCCAGATCAGGAGCAATTAACTAATATACACACTCTTTTGCTCATTTTCCTCCTTTTCTGTGTATTCCTCAAAGGATTAAGGCAGAATTCAGCTTGGGAAACAAAGCAGCAATGGCTCCTACTCATATTCTTTCTATGGACTACACTCATTGCAGTCACAGGGGCAAAGCCATACAATAAAACCAGTGACACTTGTTTTCTTTGCATGGTTACATTTAGCTTCATGAGCTAAGGAATAATACAAAAAAAAAGTAACAGCAAGAAATGTATTATGTTTTGTAATCACCATGCTTTCTGCTGGGGCTTCATCAGTACAGTTCATCTCTAGTGGACACGATTTTTCAGTATTTTCAATCACTCCTCATGGGTTTCTGTTCTCTTCTCCTCTATTGAAAATGGCTTTCTGTTCATCAGCGCAGAATTCACTGTTAGATGAAGGATTACGTGGACCCGTAGTGGGTTCTGTCTTCAGCATTCTTGTGGAGTCTGCAGGCTTCTCACCTCCTTGATCTTAGTCACCATTGCCTCCTGTCTGGGCTCCAGTGGTGGCATCCTGACTCAACTTTGGCTCCCACCCATGCCCCTTAGAGTCTTATCTCAAAACAGCAGCCTGAATGGCCCTTTCAGAGCAGAGCATGGCACTATTCCTGTGCTCTGAGCCTGGCCAGGCCTCATCTTTACAATGGCCCACAATGCCCTCTCCCACCCACTTCCAGTTCACAGTGACCACATTGCCCATTATTCACAACCTTGCCCACGGTCTGGCTGCACATTCTGCCTTCCTGTTCTTTAAACATTTCCCGCCTGGAAGACTTGTGCCAACATAAAAACCATGGTGCTCTGGTGGCCTAGAACATAGGGAGTTGTGCTGCTGACCCAAAGAGTAAGCCTCCCTGGTGGTTCAAATCCGCTAGTGGCTCTGAGGGACAGGGATGGTAATCTCTTGTGCAATTTCTAGCCTTGGAAACATGCTGGAGGGTCAGCTCTGCGTGGGTTCTGACCTGATGGCAATGACTTGGATTAGCATAAGAGCCATTGCTTGTCAAGTCTACTCTACCTCATGACTGCCCTGTGAGTGTCAAAGTAGGACTGTGCTCCACAGGGTTCCAGGGGCTGTGTTTCCAGGCTCAGATCACCTGCTCTTTCTTCCAAGGCATCTCTGGGAGGTGTTCTACCCTCAACCTTTTGGTTGGCAGCTGATGGCACTAACCATGTGCAACACTCAGGGACTCCTTTCCTGGAACCTACCATAAGAGGTTGACTGCCTCCCTCACTTCTGTCAATTTGGCCCACAGTGACCATCCTGCTCTCCCTCAGCACTCAGTCCTCTTTACTGTACTGGCAGTTACTCCCACCTCCCGCCATAACTTGTCTCTTTCTAATACTGATGAACCCCATTCATAAACTGTACCTGAGGCAAAGTCACACTCAGGGAGCATTTACTGAGTGAGTGAGTGCATCCTCATTGTCCCTGGCCGTTTCTAAAACAGTTACTGTTGTTGTCAGATGCCATCGAGTTGAGTATGACTTATAGCCTCCCTATGAACAGTGGACCTAAACCCTTTGCTATGCTGTGTCATCCTCATCATTTCTGACATACTTGAGCCCATTGCTGCAGTCACTTTGTCAGTTCATCTCACCGAGGGTCTTCCTTTCTTTTGCTGGCCCTCCACCTTCCCAAGCATGATGTCTTTTTCCAAAGTGGCCCTTCCTTAATAATACAAAGCTTTGCCTCTAAGGAGCACCCTGTTTATACCTTCTCCAAGATATTTTTTTGTCCTTTTGGTGATCCATGGAATATTCTGTACACCTCTCCAGCACCACAACTCAAAGGCATAGATTCTTCCTTTGTCATCTTTAGTCATCGTTCAACTCTCAAATGCATAGCAAGTAGTTGAAAAGACCATGATTCAAATCTGGTGCACTTTAGTCTTTAAACTGACATCATTGCTCCTTAGAACTTTGAAGAGGTGCTTGACAGCAGACTTTCCTAATGCAATACATCTTTTGATTCCTTGACTGCTGGGAGAATTCAATCTTTTCTCCATATGATATGACCTATAACCCACCCCCCCAGTGGTGAAGATTTTTGCTTTCTTATTGTTGCTATGCAGTCATTATTGAAGGCTGTAATCTTTTGCCTTTTCTGCAGCAAACACCTCAAATCTTTCTTGCATTTAGCAAGCAAGGTTGTGTGACTTGCATAAAGCAAATTGTTGATGAGTCTTCTTCCTATCCTGACCCCACATTGTTCTTCATAAAGCCCAGCTTCTTAAATGACCTGAGTACAAATTGAAAATGTATAGAGACAGAAAACATTCATGATGTACTCTTTTCATGATTTTTGAACCATACAGTGTTCCCTTGCCATGGCCTTTTCTAAATCCAGCTGAAATTTCTGAAAGTTCGTTTTCAATGTATTTTTCTAGTCTTTTAAAAATACACTGATAATAACAGGTGACTGGAATGGAAACATTAGGAACAGAGAAGAAGAGCAGTAGTTGGAAAATATAAACTTGGTGACAGAAATGAAGCTGGCGATAGAATGACAGAATTTTGTACAACCAATAATTTATTTATTGCAAATACTTTTTATAAGAAACATAAATGCAAGCTGTACACATGGATTTCACCTAATGGTATGCATGGGAATCAGATCTATTACATCTGTGGAAAGAATTGCTGGAGAAGCTCAATATCAGCTGTGAAAACTAAGCCAGGTGCTGATTGTGGAACAGACCACCAACTACTCATATGTGAGTTCAAGCTGAAGCTAAAGAATATTAAGTAAAATTCACAGGAACCAAAATTTTGACCTTGAGTCTTTCCCGCCTGAATTTCAAAACCATCTCAGGAACAGGTTTGAGGCCTAATGAGCGAAAACTAGATGAGCTGTGGGAGGATATAAAGAATATACTCTAGGAAGAATGCAAAAGGTCATTACAATGACAGAGTAGGAAGAAAAGACCAAAATGGATGTCAGAAAAAAAACTCTGAAAATTACACTATAGAACTGAGAAACCAAAGCAAAGGGAATAAATCAAGATGTTAAGGAGTTGAACAGAACATTCCAAAGGGCACAGCAGGAAGACAAAGTATTACAACAAAATGTGCAAAGAGCTGGAGTCAGAAAGTCAAAGGAGCCAAACACACTCAGCATTTTTTAAGCTGAAGGAACTGAAGAACAAATTCAAGCCTCGAGTTTCAATTCTTAAGGATGCTTTGGGCAGAATATGAAATGACCCATGAAGCATTAAAACAAGATGGAAAGAGTATGCAGAGTCGTTGTACCAAAAATAATTGACAGACACAGAAGAATTTAATGAAACAATGTGTGAGCAAAAGCCTGTGTTGATGAAGGAAGAAGTTCAAGCTGTTCTGAAAGAATTGGCAAAAAACAAGGCCTTGGGAATTGACGGCATACCAATTGACATATTTCAACAGAGGCTGTCCTGGATAAATTCACCAAGTTGTGCCAAGAAATCTGGAGAACAATCATCTGGCCAACTGACTGGAAGAGATCTATATTTGTTCCCATTCCAAAGAACGGTGACCCGACAGAGTGCAGAAATTATCAAACAACATCATTAATATTACATGCAAGAAAGATTCTGCTGAAAATTATCCAAAAATGACTGGAACAACACATCAACAGAGAACTGCGAGAAAAACAAGCTGGGTTTAGAAGAGGTCATGGCACTTGGGACATTATAGCTAATATTAAATGGATTTTGGCTAAAAGCAGGGAGATGTCTAGAGGACATCTAGGGAGATGAAAAGGGAATGTCTATTGTGTTTCATTGATTATGCAAAGGCATTTGACTGTGTGGATCACAACAAACTGTGGCTAACTCTGAGAAAATGGGAAACCCAGAATATTTAATTGTGCATATGTGAAACCCGTACTTGGACCAGGAGGCAGTCATCAGAACAGAGCAAGAAAACACTGCAAGGTTCAAAATTGGGAAGGGTGTTCACCGAGGATGTAGCCTATCTCCATACCTTTTCAATCTAAATGTACAACAGATCATCCAGGAGGCTGGGCTTTATAAGGAGGAATGTGGCATCAGGTTTGGAGGAAGACTCATCAACAACCTGTATTATGCAGATGTCACAACCTTGCTTGCTGAAACTAAGGAGGACCTGAAGCACTTGCTGCAGAAAGTCAAGGTCTGCAGCCTTCAATATGGATTGAAGTTCAACATCAAGAAAACAAAGATTCTCACCACTGGGCTGATTGGCAGCATCATGATAGACAGTGAGGAGATTCAGCTTACTTGGCTCCACAATCATCACTTTTGGTACCAGCAAGTTTGCTTTCAAGGACTTCTCTAGAGTATTGAAGAGCAACAATGTCACTCTGG
>NW_006400261.1:484193-495746 GCF_000299155.1 Elephantulus edwardii
AACAACAACAACAATTCTTTTTGTTACTTATAGTTTATCATTCAGTGTATTCCCTCCGTCTTCTTTTGATGCTTCCTGGATCATTCAGGATTTCATCCATAGCATCTTTCAGAATTACAAGTTGAGGCTTGAATTTGTTGTTCTGTTCTTTCAGCTTGAGAAATTCTGAGCATGTTCTTTCCTTTTCATTTTCTAACTCCAACTCTGCACATTCCTTTATAATACTTTGTCTTTTTGTGCTGCCATTTGAAATTGTCTATTCATTTCTTTTACTTTGCCATCTTTTCCTCTTATTTTGGCTTTTGGGTGCTCTAGTGCAATTTTCAGAGTCTCTGATGACATTCTTTTTGGCCTTTTCTTTCTCTCCTTTATTTTTCATGGATGATATCCTTGATGTCACCCCACAACTTATCTGGTCTTCTATCATTAGTGTTCAATGCCTTAAGTCTATTCTTGAGATTTTTTTTTTCTAATTTAGTGATAGACTCAAGGTCATACTTTGATTCCTGTGGACTTGTTTTAATTTTCTTCAGCTTCAGTTTCAACTTACACATGAGCAATTGATGGCCTTTTTCAGTATAATGCCTCACCATTCTTCCTCAATTTCTCGTTCTCAGTATAATAAATCTCAGACAGCTGAGATCTATTGTCTGTATGTAAATCTATGCAATTGTCTGATTCAAAGTGGACAGTGTCAGTTCATCTCAGTTCACTAATGCCTAGAATGTCAATATTTGCACATTTTATTTCATTTTTTACTTCTAGTTTTCCTAGATTCATACTTAGTAAAGCCCATGTTCCAATTATTAATGGATGCTTGCAGTTGTGTCTTCTTATTTTTTAATGACTTCCAGTCTGGGCTCTGCTCCTAGTGCTATCTCTACCAGTGTTCCTCTCTTATTCATAGAGTTTTTAAAGGCCTGTGATTTCGGAAGTGGAGGTCAATCCTCCTTCTTCATCTTGATCTAGGAGCTTCACTGAGATGTCCATTGTGAGTGACCCTGCTGGCATTTGAAGCACTGGTGGCATAGAAGCTTTCTCTTCTTCTCCTCCTTTTTTTTTTAGAAGCTCTCTCTTCTTTTTAACTGCAGTGAAAAGATATGCAACAAAACGTTCACCAATTGAACAATTCCCATTGTAGTATTCCATTCTCAATGTAGTAACATGAGCTCCACTGCTCTCAAGTTGATTCTGACTCATAGTAACCCTGTAAGCCACCCTAATATGTCCTTAGTCTGTGAATCTTTACAGAAGCGGCTGCCTCATCTTTCTCCCACTGAGGAGCTAGTGAGTTTGAACCTCTGATCTTTGGTCTCTAACCACAGCACTGCTAGTTGTTGTTGTTGTGTGCCATCCAGTAGGAACTGACTCAAAGCTGACCGGGTTTTCAGTGGCAGTACATTGCATGGGAAGAGATTGACTATCTGCCCGTAGAGCAGCTGGTGGATTCGAACCATATGCCTTTGGAACTGCAGCATGGCTTCTTGCCACTGGGCCGTGAGAGTCCCTTTCA
Organism: Elephantulus edwardii; assembly: GCF_000299155.1. Lineage (NCBI taxonomy): Eukaryota > Metazoa > Chordata > Mammalia > Macroscelidea > Macroscelididae > Elephantulus > Elephantulus edwardii. Next base: position 485,707 of record NW_006400261.1, read on the forward strand.
TAATAATTATTGGATGTTTTCCTATTGTTAGAGGAAGAGGACTAAATGTCAAAACAGTGGGAGCCCTGGGTAGCACAGTCTGGTAATTTAGAAGACTGTAGGCCTGGCATCTACAAAAGCTTGACTTTTGGCTCATTCACATCCTACTATGTGAGCTGATAAATTGTTCAGCTTTTCTAAGCCTCAGTTTCTTTACCTGCAAATCAAAGGTCATAATATTATCTCCATCATAAAGAGGTTATGCAAAGTGAATATGAAATTCAGATAACAGGTCTTTCATGTGTTCAAAAGGAGTTCCTGGGTGGTGCAAAGCCTTAAGACTTTTGGTTGCTAACCAAAAGGACAGATGTTCATGTCCACCCAGAGACATTTCAAAAGGAAGGCTGGAGCTCTGCTTCTGAAAAAGCAGCCATGTGCTGGAGCCAGCTCAATGGCAACTCATTTTTTTGTTATTGTGGTTTAATTTTGTTGTTGGTGGTGATGATGGTGGTTTGTATGCTTAATGAATTTGAGCTATTATGATGGTGGAAGTCTTACCCTTTCATCCCCTTTCCCAGGAAAATAGCTTTAGCTTCCTTTCTTATCACTCGGGATTATTAAAAGCAAAAATATGCACTACCTTCTGTAAATCAAACACATGGTAAACCATAAACCACTCTGCAAGTGTTAGAGATTTTGATTAAGAGTCTTCTGACTCCCTAGTACATGAGCAGTGCCCAGTGCTGACCGCTTACCTTCTGGGCAGTCTGTTGGAAATTACAGTATATTTTTGAGTTTAAAAAAGAAAATGAAACTTGACTCTAATAGTATCTTCTCAGAAGCATGGCTCCTTCCCCAAGGCATCACAGAGGCAGGAGAACTGTGGACGTTGCCTGTATTTAAAAGTTTCCCTCCTCCTTGTCTTCCTCCCTCTATTCCTCTTCAGGCTTCCAAAACATTTGCCTGCAGTGAAGGCACAACTGAAGTGAAGTTTTCCATCTGCCCTGTTGGATGGTTTCTGCATATGGGCTGTTAGTTTGTTCAAAGCAGCTAAATTTTCTGCAAGTGGATTATTCACAGAGCTGCTTTCTTCCTAGAGGCAAAGGTCTGTGGCAGCTCTTAGCCCTAGAGTGCGCGCTCTCTAGATCGCTTGCTCGCTCCCTCTCTCCCCTCTGAAACCCTTTGTTTGCTGACAGCAGCTGGCTATACCTCAGCCAGCACCGTCCTCTCCAATCCCTACAAGAGAAAGCCCTCACATACATGCCAGGATGAAATAAGATTTCTGCTCAAAGCTAGCAACCTGTCTCTGGGGTGGTGACACATCCAGAGAGAAAAAGAAATATTCTGTGTCTTCTTTTCAATGGGGTTGGAAGCCCAGCAGCCAATCTTTCAGGCTGACTTTTGACACAAGACAGATAAAGGTATGAAGGCCTTTGAGTATTCCTTCCAGAGAAAGCAAGCCCTAATTGTACAAAAGAGAGAAAGGAGCCAGCTGGGACTTTCATTATTATTTAAACATCCATCTTCAGTCGAAAATACCTCATTGTTTCATTACAATTGAAATTTGATTGCCACTGTGCTTTCCACAGCCTTCCCTCTATGCAAATAAGGCGGAAGAAAGAAATTCATGAGGCACCAAATGCTCTGGGTTTCTTACTGTTTGCATATAGACATCAGTGATCTGAAAAAAGTCTTGGCAGAGAATGTCAAGCTGACAACCCTGTGTGTTTTCTTATTGTTCTCTCCTCAAATATCATTTTGAGTCCACAAAGGCAAGCTGGATAGTGTTTCATCATGTTTCAGAGAGAAACAAGAGCCTTGGTGGCTAAATGGTGGGCATTTAATTGAAAACATTTCTAGGGTACTTATCAAAAGAGACTAAAAGGGCTCATCAGCTGGAAATAATTTATTCTAACCTTCTCGGCTGACAGTCTGTATTTGTGCTGAGTACTGTAATAATTTGTATAGCAGCTTATAATTGTTAAGACATTTCTGTCTCTGATATGTCACCTAGCACTCCCAAAGACACTGTGAGGGAGTCAAGGACAGTTTCCATAGATGAGGCAGATGAGGGCATGTTTATTGTCACAGAGCATGCCCCATCCCTGGACACATGCCCCACAGTGGCTGTTTTTACCTTGTCTACCTGGCACATTCCTTCTCATGTTTCTCCTGGTCTACCCATATCTCCCCTCACCTTGGAGTGATCCCGTGTTTGCACCTTGGAATATTCAGTAGTTGATTTTAGGGGAACTGTACTATCAAGCCTTTCTCCTAAGGTGTCTCTGGGTAGGCTACCACTTTCAGCCTTTTCGTTAACGGCTAAGCTCAGTAACCATTTGCACCACTCAGGGCCGCACAGCCACCAGGAACGGCAGAGGCAGGGGTACAGCAATGACTAGGTAACCGTGGACTGATGGCAGCCAAGGGGTTTGTCCATCCCTTCAGTTATAGCTGTTGGGCCCTATGAGGGGGCATGACATCCTTCCAACCTGACTGAGTGCTGAGAAGTAAATCAGAATATCCAGCAGATGGTATGCCAAATAGAGAATCTTTCATTATGAATATAAATAAAATAGGAGGGTGTCTTTGTGAGTCAGAATCAACTCAACAGCAAGGAGGGTGTGGCTCAGTCCTGCAATGCCGTGTCTAGTCCCTTTCTGCCTCACATGGGTTCTGTGTATAAGGTATAAAGCATTGCCCAGTCCCATACAAGCCTCATGGTTGTCACTATGTTTGAGCCCATTGCTGCAACCACTAGTCAGTCTAGCTCATTGAGAATCTCTAATTGTTTCTCTAATCCTCTGCTTGGCAAATATGATGTCCCCACCAGGGCATGGTTCTTCCTGACAACTTGTCCAGTGTAGCTGAGATGAAGTCTTAGCATCATAGTTTCGAAGGTTATTCTGATTGCAATAGCGAAAGTAACACACCCTGTCACTCTCCTGGGTGCGCCAGCCAGAAGAATGCCAACAGAAGAGAGAAAGTGGCCCTAAAGACAAGAGGAGAGAGAGAGAGAGAGAGAGAGAGAAAGAAGAAGGAGAAGGAGAAGGAGAAGGGAGAAGGGAGAAGGGAGAAGGGAGAAGAGAGAATATTAATCTCTCCTCAAGGAAAGAAAATATGGAGAAAGTGTTCCTTGGCTCACCTTGCTGGCTCAGGCTTGGTCACAAAATGGCAAGGCTCACAGCTGACCACCAGAGCTAGCTGGGGCTTCCCTGCCCAGTTCCCTGCTCTGGGATGGCTCCATGCATGGTGCCAATGTCTGTCGGCTTCCACTTCTGCCACATGAGACTCACCAGGACATTTTTTAATCAGCACCCAGAACCAGACTGTGTCTCATCATTACCGGTCAAATGTACACATGGTGTAGTAACTAATTCCTGGTCACCAGAGAGTGGAGTCAGGGCTCACTGCTCTGATGGCTGGTTTGGTGTTATTTCTACCCTGTGCTACCTTGACAACACTATTCAATGATCATAGCCTGAATCTTCCTAACCTAGAGAGAATAGTTATCAACAATACTTATAGTAACTAATGTGCACAAGAAATCTACTACGATGTTAAAAAATAAATAAATAGAGCCCATCGAGTTGATTATAATGCACGGTGACTCTTCACTGGGCTGTCAAACTTCATAAGTGAAAACTGTCCACCTTCCTTCCCCCAGAGCAGTTGGTGGATTCGAACTGGATTCAAACTGTTAGTGAATTCAAGGGGGTTCTTTCCTTAGTCAATTGCCAATAAGACAGGCTGCAATATCCATAAGCACTTTATTACAGATCTGTGGAGGACAAAGGATCAGCCTTAGAGACTGCCTCCTAGACTGGGATAGGTAACCAGGCTTTTATACTAAAATCAAAGAATTTCTATATCTGAAAGAAAACCATTCACACCCAGATACTCCCTTTGGGGGGGGGGGAGGAATAGTTTCAAAGAGATAACAGCTAATCTAGGAGATGCATCTCCTCTTCCCATAGACAGACAGATTAAAGAAAGGACACCAAGAATTCTAAGGTCAACAATTAGCCTTTCTGGCTGGAGAAAACTGATGCCAGTTTTATAACTATGGTTCCATAACCGATACATACATAGAGAATTCTAAACTTATCAATACTTCCCCACCAAAACCTTGACCCATTGGCTAGTAGCTAAACTTGCAAACTGCTAGGGCTCTCCCATATTGAATCCAAAGCAGACCCCACCCTGTGTTGCTGAATTGATTCCATTTCATGACAAACCCATGTGGCACAGAGTCGAATTCCTCCATAGCATTTCCTTCTCTGTAACCTTTGCTGAGATATTTCACCAGGTTTTGCCTCCTACAACACCACTGGGTGGATTTAAACCCTCAACCTTTGTGTTAATTTTTCTTCTATTTATTATATGCTGTCAAGTTGGAATCAACTCATAGCTGACCTTCCAGTGGGTTTTCGGAGGCAATGAATGACATGGGAGGAGCTAGCCCACATTTCTGCTGGGGAACTGCTGGTGAATGTGAACTGTGTGCCTTTGGGTTGACTGCACATTGAGCTCCAAATGTGCTAACAGTAGAGCAGTTTTCTCTTCCCAGGCCCCTTCCACACACACACACACACACACACACACACACATTACAATATCTTTTAAACTAGGTACTAAGGACCCCTTATACATGGTTGAGAAAACTCGTGCTCAGAGGTTTAAAAACTTGTCCTGAGCCACGCAGTCAGTCATGCTAAATTTGAGATTCAAATCTGTGCTCCTACTTCTCATGTAATGTATACAATAATTTAACAAAGGCAGGACACCCTCTGAGATAAACATTTGCACATATAAATATTCAGGAGTGGGTTGGAGGCAGGGGTTTCGGGGGCCTTGGGTGTTTTGGGGGGGCTATGTAGTCTATACGATGTGGTACAGGACTGCTCAAAACTGGCCTGCAAATTGTTCCCAATATGTGGTGAGATAAGAACAAAAAATCAGAACAAACGTTTGGAGACCTTTGCAGCATCTGACATTGCTGCTGTAGCCAAGTTTGTGAGCTGTGGCTTTGTCACCTTGACTGTTTGGCTGATATGAACCCACATGGGCTGCAAGTGGCCTGAGATATATGCTAACATCAACCTTCAACAGATTAGAACATTTGTGAAAATATGTAGTTTTTTTAAATCACAGATCGCTTGAGAAGTGCTAACATTACAGCCTGGGACTAAATGATGGGAAAATAATTAAAAAACTAGAAAACTAGTACCCTGGCTGAGGAGCTGCATGATCTTGGCTAACTTTACTTTCCTTTGTTGTTGTTTTAAGTTCCTACGTCTTATGGCAATCTTGTGAAGGAAGGAAAGGCTGCTTGGTTCTCCAGCATTCTCCTTATTGTCAGGCCCAGACCAAGGTCAAAGGAGGAGAATGAAGGCTTCAAAGAATATCAACATGCCAACAGATGGAGGGATGGCCTTGCCCAACCTGGCTAAACCACAGTGGGACAGCCCTCCCTTCCCTCCCTAAAGACCCTTACTAATAAAAACCTACCCAACTCACCTTAGGGTGTGATTTTCCCGTGTCCGTCTCTCTCCGGATCAAGGAATCCTATCCCGAGCTCCCTTAATAAAGCTTCTTTGAGCTTTCTTTCTCTCTGGTCCCTTCCTTGAGTCCTTGGCTTTGCATCCAGTGTGAAGACCTAATAGTTATCAGTTTCAGTACTATGTTATTGTTAACAACAGCAAAGAGAGAGCTCTGTGGGCCTGGTGAATAGAAAGTTATACTACCAAGTCAAAGGCGGGTGATTTTAATCTGTGGCCCTCAGGCCTGGTCTTAATTGCTTTTGGTAAAACATTCCTCTAAGTGGTATAGCTCTGGTCTGTGCATTGCTGTACAGAGGAAACTCATGGTTGCTGTGATGCTGAACACTGTGACACTGATGAGTCAAATGTGATAAAGGTTACCTGCGGTGGACAGTATTTGGTGGAACTCCCCGATTAAACAAGCCTGGAAGCAGGAGTGGCATCCACTTCCAAAATAGCCTCTAGAAACCCTATGAACTTCGAGAAATGATGAAAGTTATATAAATTGTTCAGGTCTTTCCTTTATAGGGTCATTATCTATGATTCGATGGCACTTAACAACAGCAACAATTGGGCTGATTACCACTCTGAAGCCATCTTGTGAATCACGAATAGGAACCCTGGCCCTGGTGTTTTCACAATTTCCAACACGCTTGAGCCCATGAATAAGGAAGACTGAAGAAGGATTGATGCCTTTAAATTGTGGTGTTGCCAAAGAGTATTGGCTATAACAGGAACTGTCAAAAGAGGAAGTACCAGCTGGGCGTTCCTTAGAGGCAAGGAGGGTGAAAGTGCATCTCATCTGTTGTCAGGAGGGATCAGTCCTTGGGGAAGGATACCGTGCTGGAAAGGGTGGAGGATCAGAAGAGAAAGAGGAAGCCCTTCAAAGAGATGGATCGTTTTCATTGGCTGGACTTCAGATACGGATCAACAGCCCTTTGTTCTTAGCTTGTAGACTGGAAGTTCCTCTGAATCCTGGTTGGCATTCGGAGCCACACAGGAATTTTCCTGGCAGGTGGGTGGTGGCTCTCTGTGAATTGGTTTGGTCTGGAATCAAACCTGGATCTCTCATATGAGAGACAACAGGCTGCCCTTCAGACTGTAAAGTGAAGTACTTAGGCCACATTCTGTCTCAGGCCCACCCCGTGCAGTGAAGGCCCAAAGTATCTGCCACAAAGCAAATTGGCTGTGAGTCACCAGTCCTGACTCACGGTGACCCCGCGTGACAAAATAGGCAGCCCATAGGGAATCCCAGAGCACTTGATCATGCTAATGCAGAATCTGTGCTTGGACCAAGAGGCAGTCATCAGAACAGAGCAAGGAAACACTGTGTGGTTCAAAATTGGGAAAGGTGTATGCCAGGGATGTGTCCTGTCTCTTTACCTTTTCAAGCTGTATGCAGAACAGATTATCTGGGAGTCTGGGCTCTATGAGGAGAAATGTGGGGTCAAAATTGGTGGAAGACTTATCAACAATCTGCATTATGCAGATGACACAACTCTGCTTGCTGAAACTAAGGAGGTCCTGAAGCGCTTGCTGCAGAGGGTCAAGGACCGCAGCCTCCAATATGGATTGAGGATCAATGTCAAGAAGACAAAGATTCTCACCTTTGAAACAATTGGCAGCATCAGGATGGATGGTGAAGAGATTTGAGATTGTTCACAGCTTTAGTTTGCTTGCCTCCACAGTCAACACTCTTGGCACCAGTAGCCAGGAAATTAAAAGGCACATTGCCATGGGAAAGTCTGCTGTTAGGGACCCTTCCAAAGTTCTGAAGAGCAATGGTGTCTCTCTGGAAACTAAGGTGTGTCTGATACAGGCCATGGTCTTTGCTATCACTTGTTATGCATCAAAGAGTTGGACAATGACTAGGGAGCATAGAAGGAGAATTGATTCCTTTGAGCTGTGGTGCTGGAGAAGAGTATTGAGTACCAAGGACTGCTAGAAATACAGATTCATCCTGGAGAGGGTTAAACCAGGTGGCTCCTTGGAGGCAAGGATTCTGAAGCTTTTCTAACATACTTTGGACATGTAAGGAGGGACCGATCCTTGAAGAGGGACATCATGCTTGGAAGGGTGGAGGAACAGCGCAGGAGGGGAAGGCCCTCTATGAGGTGGATTGATTCAGTGACTGGGGGTAATCAAGATGGTTGTATCGAAGACAGTGCGATTGGCACAGGACAGAGCAGAGTTTAGGGCTATCGTACATAGGGTCGCTATGAGTCACAAGTGACTCGACGGCACATAACAACAACAACCCTTTGTGAAAGCAGCTTGCCCGGTTATTCCTGGCAAAGACCAGCTCTTTTAGGTGTGTTCGAACCTTTAGCCTTACAGTTAGCAACCAAACTTAACCATAGTGACAGCAGGTTTTAGACATCAGCACTATTTTCCTGGTTTGCTCTATACTTAAAAACAATTGGAAAGGAGTAAGTTCGCTTTAATAGATATTATAAGGAAGATTGAGTTCCAGAATGGAGTCTTCCATGTCCCAGCATCTGGGCCTGTAGCCAGTACCTGTGCCTCTGAAGACGACCTCACCTGCCAGTCCTGCACCCCTGTCCAAACCCACGGCGCCCGTCTCCCCATCATAGGGGCTTGTTACTAAGGAGTTGCCTTGTGCTCTGAGGCCAGGGCTGATGGGAGGGGCCTATGGGTACTGAGCGGTGAGGAGGTCGATGAAGCTGGGAAACAGCCCAAGACCAGGGGTGATGGCACAGACGGTCATCAGCCTCAGTCTTGCAGTTTGATGTCTAGAGAAGACTCACCGGCCAGAGTAAAAGTGGCACCATGAATTGTCATCTCTTGTATCCATTCTCACAACACACAGATCCTCCTGACACACAGAGGGAGCATGGGGCCTATGGACGTGTGTGGACAGACCATGGACATACTTGAGTACTGCAGGCACTAGAGGATTGAAAAGCCAAAGTGTGGCTTCTCATTCTTGGCCAGGCTTCTTGGTAGCCTTCTCTTCAGGCCCCACAGGACCAATACACCCCTCAGAAGAGAGCAGATTGTGTATCTTATATGGAGAAGAATGTAAAATTGAAAAATGAGATCGACCATTATTTAAAGAGTTTCTTGTACTTCTTCCATAATTGAGTCAATACCAACTTTAATCCTACTCTGGATAGATGTCCTGCAATATTCAGACTTCACACGGCTTCCTGTTTGGGTCCTGCTCACTCTTTCCAAGGTACTTGCAAATGCTTCCTAGCTACTCAGGTTGTTTTATTGGTGATGAACCTTAAAACAGACCAAGCAATTTGTGGGGAGTCAGCAAGTGAGCAAGGCCTAATACTTAAGAACTAGGATGATTTCAAGAGAAAATATTCACCTTTGTGAAAAAGAAAACCTCATTAAAGTCAGATATAAAAGCCTACAATAAAAGACTTTAAGTGGCAAAACATTTGAGAGGGATTTGAAACTCCTTGTGATAATAAATATTTTCAAAGTAAAAAAAAGATATATTAATAAAATATGTATGTACAAAATTTGCCTGCAACAAGCCTAAATGTCCTATCTAAAAACATGTCCCATTGTTGTTGTTATATACCATCAAATGGTTACTAACTCTTATCTGGCCCTCTCGTGGTTTTCAGAGGCTGTAAATCTTATGGGAGGACACTATGAGTTATCGTAGACTTGACGGTACCACAGCGCCTTTGGTGTTGGAGAACAGTACTGAATGTCCCATGGACTGCCAAAAGAAGAAGCAGATAGGTCTTGAAGAAGAGGCAGCCAGAGGGCTCTTTGGAAAGAAAAGACCCTCAACAAGATAAATCAACACAGAGACTATGAGTCTTACTTGAATCAATGGCACTTAACAACTACAACAGTCAGCATGTGTCAAAAAGGTGGGCTATTTAACTAGCCCAGGTTCTCCAGTACAGTACAGTATTTATCATCTGTACGGGGTTGTGCCCAAAGGCCATGCCCCTGCTTCATTCAAATCTACTAGCAGAACTGTGGGAAAAGATGGGCAATCTCCTCCTATGCGATTTACCCACTGGATAGTCAACTATAAGTTGATTCTGACTCGACAGCAATAATTTGTGAAGATTTTATTTTTTAAAATTTTCTTTTTATTATTTGTGTGTGTGTGTACTGTCAAATTGGATTTGACTGGTACAGGAAGAGATTGCCCCTCCTTCTCCAGCAGAGCATCTGGTGGAGTTGAACCGTGTGCCTCTGGGACTGCAGTGCAGCTTCTTATCAGAGCTCCTTGAGAATTTTATTTTAAGTAATAAAAAGATACTAATTTGGAGTTCCATCATCTGTCAGTTTTTATACTTTGATGGTTTGCATGTTGCTAATAGTCCGGAAAGAGCTGAACAGAAGATTCCAAAAGGCAGCTCAGAATGACAAAGCAAAATATTACAATGAAATGTGCGAGGAGCTAGAGTCGGAAAATCAAAAGGGCCGAACTCACTCAGCATTTCTTAAGCTCAAGGAACTGAAGAACAAATTCAAACCTAGAGTTGCTATAATCAAGGATGCTTTGGGCAGAATATT
>NW_006400261.1:497101-513788 GCF_000299155.1 Elephantulus edwardii
ATACTTTGGGCATGTTGCAAGGAGGGACAGGTCCTTGGAGAGGGACATCATGCTTGGTAGGGTGGCGGGACAGTGCAAGAGAGGAAGACCCTCCATGAGATGGATTGATTCAGTGACTGGGGTAATCGGGATGGGTGTGTCAGACAGAGGCAGTGCGACTGGCACAGAATAGAACAGGGTTTAGGGCTGTTGTACATAGGGTCGCTATGAGTCGCAAACGACTCGAAGCACATAACAACAACAACAGGAGTCCGGAAGGTTAGGGACCTCTCCAAGTTATTGAGAAGTAATGATGTCGGTTTGAGGACTAAAGAACATTTAACTCAGGCCATTTCTATCATTTGCTATGCATCTGAGAGCTGGACAGTGAATAAGGATGATAGAAGAAAAATTGATGCCTTTGAGCTGTGGTGATGGAGAAGAGCACTGATCATCCTGTGGACAGCCAAGAGTACAAACAGATATGTCTCAGAGGAGGTGCAGGCAGAATGCTCTTTAGAGGCAAAAATAATAAAGCTTTGCCTCACATACTTTGGGCATGTTCCTGGGAGGGACTATTTCTTGGAGAGGGATAGAGGGTTAATGAGGGAGAAGAAGAACTTCAACCAAGTGGATTGACACAGTGACTGCTGCAATGGGCTCTAGGATGTCAGAAAGTGTGAGGATGACACAGGGTAGAACAGGGGTCAGACCTGTCATTCATAGGGACGCTGGGTTGTACTCGACTCAATGGCACCAATACATGATACCAACAATAACATTATTCTGGAAAGGAGCCCTGGTGGTGTAGTTTGTGTTGAACTGTGAACCACGAGGTTGACTGTTTGAATCCACCAACTGCTCCTTAGGAGGAAGATGTGTAGTCTCCTTCCATAAAGATCAATCTATGTGAACTTTGTAAGCTAATCAATATAAAATGAAATAATAATGAAAAATTATCACCAAGAAAGCTCAAGAGCCCAAAAATCCAGTGAAGGGTTGCTGGTAGTTGGAACAGACTTGACAGCAGTGTGTGTGTGTGCTGATACTGGAAGCTATGCCACTGGCATTTCTTATTTTTGTTTGTTTCTTTTTTAAAAATTAATTTTAATGAAAGTTTACAGAGACTTTGGATTTCCATTCTTTCATTGTTGTACCTTCTTCCCCCCAATTCATTCTTTGAAAAGTAAAAGAAAAATTCTTTCATTGTTATACAATCCCTCCCCCCAAGTCCTCTCCACTATGCTGCCTTCGTTCTGGACTCCTGTCATAACAATAATATCTAATCATATATCCCTTTTAAACAGTTCTCTCCCTCATCTGTTTTAATGCACAATACATTATTTATCCCCTCTTTCTCAGTCTCCCCCCAGCCCCAATGTCAGTCCTCTTTATGCAGTATTTGTCTTTTTGTGACTTAGATATTTCACTCAGCATAACGTCCTCCAGAGTCACCCATTTTGAATAGTATTGCATGAGTTCCTTGTTTTTCAATGTAGCATAGTATTCCATTGTGTGAATATAACAGAGCTTCTTTATTCATTTGTTTGTTGATGGGCACTTGGTTTGTTTCCAACTCTTTGCTATTGTGAACAAAGCCACAATAAACATGAGTGTGCATATATCTGTTTTGGTGGGGGTTATGGTCTCTTTGAGGTATATTCTCAGTAGTGGAATTGCTGGGTCAAATGGTATCTCTATTTGCAACTTTTTGAGAAAGTGCCATACAGCCTTCCAAAATGGTTGCACCATTTCACACTCCCACCAACAGTGAATAAGGATTCCAGTTTCTCCACAACCTTGCCAGCATTTGTTGCTTGCTGTTCTGTTAAATTTTGCTATTAACTGGGGTGAGATGATATCTCACAGTTGTTTGCCACTGGCATTTCCAAGATCACCAGGGCCATCCAAGGTCAACAAGTTTAGCAGGGCTTCTAGACTAAGAGAAAGGCTAAGAAGAAATGCTTGGAGATTTACTTCTGAAAACTAACCAGTGAAAGCATTATGATTATAACAGAGTTTCCTGACCTGCTTGCCTTGGACACATCACTGGGAAGGATCGGTTCCCAGAAGAGGACACCCAGATGAGGAGAGCTCTTGGTGAGAAGATTGGTACAGTCACCTCACCTCAGTGATGACTTTCAACATGTTTGCAAAGTGTGAGGATGATATTATTCACTCATTGCCGTCAAGGTGGAACCAACTCATAGCTGACTCTCTAGTAAGTTTTTGGAGGCTATAAATTGCATGAGAGGAGATTGCCCATCTTTTTCTGCAGAGCAGGTGATGGATTTGGGTTAGAAGCACAGTTCTCTCCAGACTATGCCACTAGGTCTCCCTGAGGGTGATGCAGGACAGGGAAATAGTTCTTTCTATTTAAATAAGGTCACTATGAGTGAGACTTGATGGCAGCTAACAACAACCGTACTTGTTAGTACAATGGCATTTGTTGTTGTTGCTGTTGTTGTTGTTATGTGCCGTCGAGTCGTTTGCGACTCATAGCGACCCTATGTACAACAGCCCTAAACTGTGCTCTATCCTGTGCCAATCTCATTGCCTCTAACAAACCCATCCCGAGTACCCCAGTCACTGAATCAATCCACCTCATAAAGGGTCTTCCCCTCCTGCGCTGTCCCTCCACTCTACCCAGCATGATGTCCCTCTCTAAAGACCTGTCTCTCCTTACAACATGTCCGAAGTATGTCAGATGAAGCCCCAGAATCCTTGCCTCCAAGGAGCAGCCTAGTTTAATCCTGTCTACGATGAATCTGTTTGTTTTCTTGGCAGTCCATGGTACATTCAATGCTCTTCTCCAGCACCACAGCTCAAAGGCGTCAATTCTCCTTCTATCCTCCCTAGTCATTGTCCAACTCTCTGATGCATAACAAGTGATTATTACAAAATTCAATAATTACCAGGAGAACACTTGTGTCCACCAGCCCATACTTCTCCTTTATATCCCTGGCCTCGACCGTGCCACCCTTAGCTGCAAGACACAACAAATCTGAGTATCCTGTCTTTACTAGAGTGACAGTATCTTGCTTCTTATTATTATCATGGACCAACTCTTCTAACCAATGTCAGAGTGAAAATAAGCCCCTCGGAATTCAACCCTCTTCTGGTTTGATAAATTCTAAATGATGGCCGCACTTACTACAAAGCAGTAATAATAGGCCTGTACAATACCTTGCTCCCACAGCCGAATGAGCTAATTCCTTGAAGTAAATAATTCATCTCTCTCTCTGTGTACAGGTGTATATATATATTCACACACCTTCATGTATATATTGTTGTTAACTATGTGCCACTGAGTTGAAACGTTCTCCTAGCTGATACTCCGGTGGGTTTTCAGAAGTGTTAGGGAGCTCTGGTGACCTAGTGACAAGAAGCTGTGCTTCCTTCACAAAGGTGCGTGGTTCAAGGCCAGCAGCTGCTCTGTGCGAGAAGAATGGGCAATCTCCTCCTGTACGATTAACTGCTGGATGGTCAGCTATGGGTCGGTTCCAATTCTATAGTACACAACAAATTGCATGCAAGTATATAACCTATCTTTCTCCCACTTAGAAGCTAGTGAATTCGAAGCGCCTGCCTTTGGGTTGGCACCACAAATCCTTACCATTAGACCACCAGAGCTCGTGTGTGTGTGTGTGTGTGTGTGTGTGTGTGTGTGTGTGCGCGCGCGCACGTGCCGATATAAGTATAGATAAATACTTGTGTTGTTAGGTGCTATTAAGTTGACTATGATCCATAGTGACCTTATGAACAACAGATTTGAACTTTGCCTTCTTCTGCATCATCATCATCATCATGGTCTCTGCCATACTCCAGCTCACTGTTGTAGCCTGTCTCATTGAGGGTCTTACTCTATTTCACTGACCCTGTGCCTTTCCCGCCTGACCTAGGCTGGCTGGTTGTTAACAAAGCTGATATGATCCTGGGAAAATGGGCAGTACCTGAGGGGGAGGCAGGATGGTGGTCTCGGCTTCCTGTCATGAGATAAGTGCTGAGGTTCCCAGCTCAAATTAGGGGCACAAAAGGTGAAACCAGACTCCAGCTATGTTTGAAGGTCTGAGTTTCCAGTGCAGATATACAGTATTATAATGAAATATGAAAAGAACTGGAATCTGAAAATCAAAAGGGCCAAACTTGCTTGGCATTTCTTAAGCTGAAGGAACTAAAGAACAAATTCAACCTGCGAGTTGCAATGCTTAAGGATGCTATGGGCAGAGTATTGAATGATCCAGAAAGCATTAAAAGAAGAAGGAAGGTGTACATAGATCATTGTACTAAAAATAATTAGCTCACAGAAGAATTTCAAAAAACAACATATGAACGTGAGGCAATGGTGATGAAGGAGGATGTTAAAGCTGCTGTGAAGGACTTGACAAAAAATAAATCCCCAGGAATTGATGGAACACCAATTGACATATTTCAACAAACAGATGCTACTCCAGACATGCTTACCAGGTTGTGCCAAGAAATCTGGAGGAAATGTATTTGGCCAACTGACTAGAAGAGATCCATATTTATTCCCATTCCAAAAAAAGGTGGCCTGACAGTGTGGAAATTATTATATAATATCACTAATATCACATGCAAACAAAATCCTGTTGAAGATTATCCAGAAATGACTGGAGCAGTACATCGACAGAGAACTACCAGAAATATAAGCTGGGCTTAGAAGAGGTCATGGCACTAGAGACATTATTGCTAACATCAGATGGATCTTGGCAGAAAGCAAAGACTACTAGAGGGCTATTGATCTGTGTTTCATTGACTATGAAAAGGCATTTGACTGTGTGGATCACAACAAATTGTGACTAATCTTGAGGAAAATGGGAATCCCAGAACACTTGATTGTCCCTATGCGGAACCTATACTTGGACCAGGAAGCAGTCCTCAGAACACAGCAGGAAAACACTGCATGGTTCAAAATCAGGAAAGGAGTGCATCAGGGATGTGTCCTGTCCCCATACCATTTCAATCTATATGCAAAATAGATCATTCAGGAGGCTGGGCTCTACGAGGAGGAATGTGGCATTGATATTGAAGGAAGACTCATCAACAGACTGGGTTATACAGATGACACAACCCTGCTTGCTGAAAGTGAGCAGAGCCTGAAGTGCTTGCTGAAGAAGGTCAAGGACTGTAATCTTCAATATGGATTGAGGCTCAACATCAAGAAAACAAAGATTCTCACCACTGGGTCAATTGGTAGCACCATGATAGATGGAGAAGAAGAAATTGAGATGGTTAACAGTTTGCTCAGCTCCACAATCAACACTCTTGGCACCGGCAGTCAGGAAATAAAAAATATGAATTGCATTAGGTAAATCTGTTATTGGGGACCTCTCCAGAGTATCGAGAAGCAATGATGTCATGCTAGAGACTAAGGCATACCTGATCCAGGCCATGGCCTTTATAATTACTTGCTATGCATCAGAGAGCTGGACAATGATTAAGAATGACAGAAGAAAAATTTATGCCTTTGAGTTGTGGTGATGAAGAAGAGTCTTAAAAATACCATGGACTGCCAAGAAAACAAATAGATCTGTCTTGGATAGAGTGAAACCAAGTTTCTCATTAGAGGGTAGGATTTTGAAGTTCCATCTCACATACTTTGGGACACATAGCCAGAAAGGACCAGTCCTTAGAGAAGGACATCATGCTCAGAAGGGTGGAGGGACAGCACTGAAGAGGAAGACCCCTGGATAAGATAGATTGATACAGTAACTAAGGTGATTTGGGTATTTGTGTCGGAGTCAGTGAGACTGGCTCAGGACAAGGCAGGCTTCAGAGCTGTTGTACCTAGGGTCACTGTGAGTCGTAGGTGACTCGATGGCACATAACAACAACTACCTTTCACAGCATGATGTCTTTTTCCAAGGATGATCCCTCCCGACAACATACAGATAGACATAAAGGTGGCATCAAGTCAATATTTGTCTCATAACAACCCAACGTAGCAAAGTAGAACTACCTACCAGGCTTCCTTGGCATATGGGAGCAGGCCACCAGATATGTCTCCCACTGAGCGGCTAGGTGGGTTTGAAACATCATTCTCTCTGTTATAGCCAAGTGCTTAACTAGTGCATATTAACCACCATGTTATATATCGTGTTCCATGTTATAGTGAGGGGACAGTATAAACCCCATTTTTTTATAAACCCCCATTAATAACAGAAGCAGAAGTGGGCCATAAAAATTCTTAGCTTAAGGCAAACACAAATGCCCCGGGTAAAGTCTTATCTGTCCTTGCAAAGTAAAGAATTAACTAGTGTCTACATGACACAGAAAGAGTAAAGGTGGCAAAGTAGCCAGCCCGTCAAAAGCCGACCCATATGACTGATCCCCCGACCCACCAACCATGATCTCAATCTCCCCACCCCGACAGTGGCACCCAAGAAAGTCATAAAAACGATTGCACAGGGGGACTCGGGGCTTTTCCCCTCTTCACCTTCCTACTGAGGGAGAAAGTCTCCACATGTGGAATTTAATAAACACTCTTGAATTTTCAAATGTGTGATTGGATATCCTTTGAGGGGCATTCTGTGGGCAGAACAATAGATCTTGCTAGTTCTGGTTCTCTAGAGAAATCCAAGACAATGGGGTGTGCACTCCTTTATTTGTGCGTCCTTTCTCTATTCCTAAAGCCTGGCCTTTCTTACACACTTAACATCACATACACACTACCTGTCTGACCCATAAAATCTGACAGATAATTGCAGACATGGTCTGGCACACTTTGAGATACTCCAATCCCACCAACTTTCCCTTCCAGCATCCAGGTAGAATGGAGAGGTGCTTGGCGCTTTTCCTTGTAGTAACAGTTTACAAATTTTTCTTGTCTGTAAGGGTGATAGGAAAGAGAGAGACAGTTAAGAGCTTTTTGCCACCAGTAAAGGCTGGTGGCCTAGTGTTCTGCCAACCCAAAACAGCAGGTGGTTCAAATTCATTAGGAGAAAGAAAAATAATAATCAGTCTTTTCCTGTGCTGATTACAAACTGTGAAAACCCACTGGAAGGTCAGCTATGAATGAGTTCCAGCTCAAGGGCACATAACAATAACACAGACCACAGAGCTGGTGTCCTCTGTCACTTGAGCACTGGCTTGCTTCTCCACCGCTGAGTGCCTACTTCTCATGGGTCCTGTCCCCTCTCTAATTGCATCCATCACAGGGATTGCCCCAGCCTCCCTTCCTCCCAGCCTCCTGCTGCTTTCTACCAAGCCCATCTTGCTGGATGTTCTTGTGGTAGACTTTTGTGGGCAGAGCAACAACAATTAGTGTTGCTCCTCCATACAGCCAGTGAACCCTGAATCCCGCACAGTGTGGCCTCTGCAGCAGCGAGGTCTCTGCTAACTGTCCTTGAGAGCCTGGCCCTCAGGAGCTGCAGCTTTCTCCTCCCTCCTCTGTTGCTTTTCTTCTTGTGTTTCCAGAGACTTCCAAGTCCAGAGGGGTTAGTGAGCCCGAGGGATCCATAAAAAGGGTTGAGGTGGAGATGTGGCTTGGCCAATGCCAAAAGTAATGGCCTGTGAATATAGTGAAGAGAGAGATTACTTAATAGCCTGTAAGTATAGTGAAGGGAGAGATTACTGCGGGCTGATATCTGAGGAAGTAAGCAAGTTTTTCTTAGAAGATTGGTTAAAAGAGACAAAGAAAGGCTTATAATGAACATCTAAAACCGCAGAGAGGACATCCCTAGTAAAAGGTGGTTGAATAACGTCTCACCAAATGATATGTTGAAATCTAACCTGTGAGCGGGACCTTGTTTGGCAATAGGATTTTTCTTTTGTTACCAGTCAAATAAAATGAGGACCATACCAGGGTATGGTGAGACTTAATCCTAATCCCTGTTTAATGGTGCCATGTAAAAGAGGAGAAGAAACAAAGTCCTAGCCAGGGCAGGGGTGGAGATAGCATGTGAGGATCCATCTACAGACCAACCGAAGACAAGAGGCAGCTTTTTTTACCGAAACTGAGCTAGACAAGGAAGGATTTTTCCCCCTGGAGCCACAAAGAGGGTGTGGCCCTCCCCTGCTGAGGTTCTGAATTTGGAAATCTTGCCTCCAGAACTGTGAGGAAACAAACTTCTGTTCTTTAGAGGCGCACTCTCTGTAGTATTTTGTTACAGCTGCCTGAGGAGATCACTATAGTACGTGATGGTGCGGGGTGTGGCATGCTTACACAGGAAAGGGTGTGTGTGCGTGTGTGTGCATCCCTGTGTGTGTGTGTGCACATGCACACATGTGTAGGAATATTAGTGCTGGGGAGCTGTCGAAAGTAAAGTGAGGTAGGATACGCTCTTAAAAGCTAGACAAACAAATTTGGAATCGATGAAGTAGGTAATTTAGAGCCATTGAAAGGGAGAGGGAGTTGGGGTGATGATCCAGAGGTGAAGCAGAGGTGGAAGTCCTCCAAGAATACTGGAAGGCATGATTGGCACCCGAAGAGGATTATTGGGAGGCTGAATAAAAGGAAGAGTCAATGTTGATGTCAAGGATTTGAGCTCAGACACGTACGTACTTGTTGGCACCAATCACAGAAATAGTAGGACTGAGAGAGCTCAAAGCAGGCGACACATTCTGTTTTAAGACTCTTTCATTGGTCTTCAGAAAGGAGAGCTTCCTTCAGCATTTGGCATCTTTGTCAGGAGAAATCTGCACCCAGCATTGCGTGTGTGTGAAGCCTGAGGGAGCAAAGACAGGCGTCTCTCTCGGCTGCATCTCTGAACGTTCAGCTCAGAGGCGTTCAGGACTGGAGGTCTGCAGGGCCATTAGCTTCTACTAGACAGACATCTCCACGCTTCTTGGTCTCTTGGTGAGCGCTTGGGCCAGAATGAGGCAGATGTGAACCCATTAGTCCAGGAGAGGCTCTCGGAAGCTCATTACTTGATAGGACTTCAGAGGAATGCTGGCATTCTTTTGCTGACAAGTAGGTCTCATCAAAATGGGCGCTCTCAGCACGCTGGCAGGCAGCCAAGTCATTAACTTGAAAGTGACCCATCACAGGGAAAAGTGAAGGGCAAATGAGCATTTCACTCCTCAGTCCTTCCCCTAGAGCTCAGCACAGCTCTGAGAAACCAGAACCCCATTCCTAGTTTCTGTAATTCAGAGACTACATCAAAACTACATCAAGTTGTGAGCCTCCACAAAGGCAATTTTTCTGAGGCTGTTCACACTTCCACTGGAAGTTTGTGAGCCAAGGATCTAAATGTGTGGCTCTCTTCACAGGTGGTCACTGGCATAGCAAGGCTTTGCGTTCACAACACAATCATGTGCTTAAGTTTCAAGCTGGCTGTGGGGTTTAGAACATCCTTAACAGCTGCCATTAAGGATTGGATAGTCTTGGACGCTGTAGTATACCTCACCATAACGATATTCATTTAGAATGTTTAGCTTTCTTGCTCTCAGACATTCTAGAATGCTAGATGGGGTCATGTGCATACAGTATCAAGAGCAGTTGTTTGCTGTCTAGGTTTGGAGTGAAAGGGGATGTAAACTGGAGGCCCAGTTTTCCTTCTACCATCTCTGACCTTGGGGAAATCACCAGCTTCTCTAACTTTCAGTCTTCTTACTAATGAGATGGGAACAATAATACAGAGCGTTAGGGAGCTTTGGTGGCCTAATGGTAAGAAGGTCCACTGCAATCCCAAAGGCACACAGTTCAAATATACAATCTGCTCTGTGGGAGAAGGATGTGCAATTTCCTCTCTTGTGATTTACTGCCTCTGAAAACCCACTGGAGCATCAGCTATGAATGGGTTCCTACTTGACAGTGCGCCAGTGTAACACCAACAATTCAGAGTGTTGTTGTGATAATGAAATTGTAACAGAAAGACTCAGCTTACATGTGATTAACGTAGTAGCTACAGTCAACTCCCATAAAGCTTATTATTAAAAAACACTTGACAGTTGTTATTGGGAATAACAAATAGGTGCTACTTGTGGTGTGCATCAAAACATTAGTGTTATTACTGCTGTATTATTATGTTAAAGATATTTTCACATAGCTGGAATTATTTCTTCAATGTTTTTATGCCCAGAAAGGTACACTGTATCTTACATATTAAGACAAGCGTTTGACTAACTAGCATTAGGTATGAATCAGACTATTCTGATTTACATGCATATTCAGCTATATCTTTAGACAGATATAGAAACAGAATTAGCATTCTGAAGACTGTCAGTATGTAAACAGCTGTGTTAGTTATCTTCCAGTAAACAATAAAAAAATAACAATAAATCACCTCAAAAGTTAGTGGCTTACAGGGACAGTATTTCACTGTTACACAGTGTCTGAGTGTTAGAAATTCAAGAATGCCTTAGTTGGGGGTTCAGGCTGAAGGATTCCCATGCGATCTAGTCACTGTTGTCTGGGAGCAGTCATCTGCAGGCTAGACTGGGGCAAGCTCTTGGCAGGCGCCTCAGCTCCTCTCCGTGTGAGTTCACCACTAGACTTCAGGGTGTCCACTGGATATGGTGCCTGGCTTTCCCCCAGAGTAATCAATCTAAGGAAGCACAGCAGAAGTTGCAATGCCTTTTGTGACTTAGCCTCAGAAATCACCTGTCATCACTTACAGGTTCATTGTCACAGGTCAATCTTGAGCCAATATGAGAAGAGACTCCATGAATACCAGTATCACGTGGGGTCATTACAGGGGTTTGCACAGGGCCTAGCCACCTAGAGCTACTAATGGATGTGTTGTTATTAATGCCTGCTTTTAAATATTTATATCAAAAAAGAGCCACCTCTTTTCTTTTGCTCAAACCTGACCAGTCATTGCTTTTCTGCTAGTCCTCTGGCTGTGTCAGAAAGGTGATCTTCTTCCTGCTGACTCTCCGTGGGTGATTCAGATGCTGTAGGATGTACTCTGTAACGTTGGCCTCTTCTAGTTCTTTCTTCATTTATAGAATAAGAGTCCTTTGCTACACTTTTTTCTTAATTCTCTGTTGACTGAAATGCTGCTATCAGCCTGGGTCTGCAGAATACAAACAATCCCTGTGGCGGGAAAGACGCTGACTTGCAGTTTGTGGCCTGGCTCTGCAAGGCAGTGAGTGTGACCCAGGTTACCCTGTGACAGCAGAGGGGCCGTGCTTAGAGTTCTGTCGTTAGGGAAACATAAAGACTGTCATCTGTTTTTGTGAGCTGCTCGTCAAGTTGAGTACGTCTCACAGTGACCTGTGAACAATAGATCAGAACCCTCTCCTATCCTGTGCCATCCTCATAATCTCTGACACACGAGAGCTCATTGCTGCAGTCACAGTGTCAATCCACCTGGTTGAGAGTCTTCCTCTCTTTTGCCATCCTGTCACATTTCCAAGCATGATGTCATTCTCCAAGGAATAGCCTGTCCTAGCAACAAGTCCAAGCTGTATGAGATGAAATTTTATCATCTTTGCCTCTAAGGAGCACTCTGGCTGCACCTTCTCCAAGACATACATACTTGTTTGTTCTTTTGACAGTCCATGGGATCTTCAGTACTCTTCTCCAACACCACAGTTCAAAGGCATCAATTCTCCTGTCATCTTTAGTCATTGTTCAGCTCTCAGATGCATAACAAGTCATGGACAAGTCTGTAGGCTGAATCAGGCACACCTTAGTCCTCAAACTGACATCATTCAGTCAGGACTCCTCAGTAATTTGGAGCAGTCCCTGACTACAGACTTGCCCTGTGCTATGCAACTCCTGACCTCCTGGATGCAGGTACCAGGTGTGTTGGTTGTGGACCCAAAGAAGATGAAGTCATTGACAGGTCCAATCTTTTCTCCCTGTGCCGTAATGTTGCCTATTGGTCATTTGCTGAGCAGTGTTGATCAGCATCAGTCCTAAGAGCCTGGTGAATTGTTAGCCACTGTCACAGTGGCTGCATCATTAAAGCAGATGCTTAGGTTTGATAAGACTCAAGTTGGCTAGAGGCAAGGCAACTGAGGACACCTTAAAAGTAAGAGCTGCCCGTTGTCTTTAAGTGTCAGTCCTTCCCTTCTTCTGCAGGAAGAGAGCCCATTCATGACTTTTAGCTGGAACAAGTACCTCACAGTACAAAGTACTTTTGTCAAATTCCCATAACAAAATTCTGGCCAATGAGAGTAATAATGGCGGCAAGTTATACCGCTTCTGGAGAGGAAGCATGCTTGGGTTCTCTCCTTTTTCCTTTTTGATGGCTGGAATGCTGATACAATAACTAGAGCTCCAAGAACCATTTCAGATCATGAGATGACCTTGGCAATGGAAGCCGCTTGCTGCAGAGAGGAACTTGATTTCCTGGAATTATGAAGCCCCATTCCAACCTCGGGCTACCTGTCCTCAGGTTTCCTAATCATGAGAAGGAAACCAATTTTCATTTCTAAAAGCCACTCTTCTGTTGCTTTTCTTTCTAATGTTATAATAAACTCAACCCCAATTAAAGGATTTTTGGTGGAGTAGCAGTTAATGTGTGGCTAATTTGCCTCTATGAACAATTGCCTCTTTTACCACAAGACCAGAAAAACTAGATAGTGTCCAGCTACCATTACTGAGCAATTGGATCAAAGATTCATAGAAGAATCCAAATCAAAAGGGGATAAATGCAGAACAAAGTTTCAAATTCTTATAGACTCAGGACTTCATTGAGCCATGAAGTTTAAATGAACCTCTGAAGCTATTAAATGGCTATCATCTTCAAACCTTAAACTAAAAATATCCCATTAAGTCTTCTTAACACCAAGCAATACTTTTGCTTAACTTGTACCATAGAGTCAGAACTGACTCATAGCTGACCCTCGGGCAGGTTTTCTCCAGGAGCAGCTGGCTGGTGGCTCTGAACCTTGTGCCTTCAGGATTGCAGTGTAGCCTCTTGACACTAGGCCACCAGCGCTCCCTTTAGCTTAACTTCTAAACTACTAAAGAATATCTGCCATAAGCATTATGCTTCTTTAAGCTCTGTCAATACGGGATCAATAGGACAACAGCAACTCAAAGGATCCGAAACTTCAAAGGAAAAGAGTTTATGTTACTGGAGGAGAAACACCTCAGCAAGGAGGGTAAGAATAGTTTTACAACTCGAGGAATGTAATCAGTGCCACTGAATTATACATGTAGAAGCTGTTAATCAGTTTGTGTTTTGCTGGGTATAATCTCAATCACAAATATAAATATTTTAAAAAAAATCCTGACCAGGTGGCCTCTGCAACAGGGTGGGAGGTGATGTGGCCTGTCCCCAACTGGTCCCGGTCCCGCCTGCGCCCTGTGCGGGGTTCTTTTATGCCTCCTTAGTGTCCATACCCCTGCTTGGGCCCGTGGACCCTGTGCGAGATTATCCACGTTCGGGGGTGGGGGTGGGGGGGCTTCTTTTCCGCCATCTTCCCTGCCTGGGCCATTGATGTAAGTGACCCTCGGTGGGTCTACTCATTATTCAATTGTGAGGACTTAGCATTTGACCAGTCCTCTTGATGAACTTTAGGCTTTCTCCAGTTTGCTATGTTTGCATCTGTGTGCAACACAACCCTTCTGTCCTTGCACATTTGTTCATTTATAGAAGAGGAAGTGAGTCAATGGATGCATAGCACCAATCTGCCCTGCAGAAGGGTGGTCCCGAGCTACTTCAAGAGCAAGGTTCTTAATAGTGCAGAGTAAGAAGCTGGAAAATCCTCTCCCCAACCCCATTCTACTTCTTCATTTCTTTCCTGTTGGGAGGCCCCCACCACCACCTAATTAACTCTGTTAAAACTCTTCCTTCTTTACTCAGATTAATTAAAAAGAACTGTTTGGTGTCATAGCCAGGAGCCTGCCAACTTCTGTTACAAAGTAGTAAAATTAAAGGTGCAAAACAAAATCTGATGAAACTCAGTTCTGTTGAGTTCTCATACCTTAAAAGCCTTGTTTGCACTTGTTTAATTTATAGGATTTGTTCACATATAGATATACACAATTTGATTATTTATGTGGAGATACAAGTGCCTGCACACCCACACATAGAGACACACGAATACACGCATGTGTGCATGTGGAATGTATCTGCTACATATTTGGCCTAAATTTCAAAGTAGAAAACTATAACCCCTTCTTCTTAAGGTCAAGACTGACATTTCCTAAAACAATATTAAATATATCTTTTTCCTCTTCATGTTTACAAGTTGTAAGAATATTTCTTTTTCTGATTTTTCATAGACATTGTTGCCCTTACCTGACATTTTGTGTAATGAGAGTGTACCTAAAATAAAAATGGGCAGGGGCTATAGTCTGGAGCAAGGGGAGCCAGTGAAGTATTTTACAGTTTATCAGGAGATTAATACCGACAACTGATTTCCAGGTTAGGCCCATTCATTTCTTCACTTCTGTCTCCAAGAAAACTCCTCTGAAACCAGACACTCCAAGGCTCCCTTCTTTGACTTCATGTCCATAGGACAGATGGCAAAAGATTTACTTATTTTTAAAAAGAAAGAAAAAGAAAGAAAGAAAGAAAGAAAGAAAGAAAGAAAGAAAGAAAGAAAGAAAGAGAGAAAGAAAGAAAGAGAAAAAAAGAAAGAAAGAATCTTTGAATCTAAATTTTATAAGAAAAGACACCCTACAGGGCCAGAGCTGGGGTGGTGAAATTGAAACCTTCTCACCTGGCCCATCCACCTCCAGCAAGTTTGGGCACTCCCCAACAATATGTTCCCTGTGTTCGGATTCAAGTCCCTGGGACACAGCCTCACAGTTAAGCAGCTCATGTAATTAGGTAGAGAAGAGTGTCCCTTATCGCCTGATCTCCCCAAGTAGTTGCATCTGCAATTTGTGTCATTTCTAATAAAGTCAGTTGCAAGTTAACCATCCAGCCCTCAAGCCAAATCTTAACAAGAAGATAAGGTGGGAAGTCTGTGTTGTTTTCATTTTAAAACACAGAAAGTTTTTAGCATTGCAATTTAAACTGTGATAGAATCCCTCTGGAGTCCCTCGAGGAAAAGTTCATGGGCTCCAACTCAAACCTTGGGGACTCAAGTGTGCCCAGGGGTGCTTTGGAACAAAGGTCTTCCTAAAAATCATCCTCTGAAGACCAGGTGTGGAACACAACCCTCTGATACCCGTGGGACCACCATGAGTTGGAGCTGACTACACAGCGACTGTTTAAAGATCTCTGCTATTACTAACATTTCGTCCAATGTCTCACCAGTGTTAAAGCATGAATTGAAAAAATCAATCAGAAAATGGACCCAAGTCTCAACTCTGTTGCATGTCGCTATACAAACATATAATCCAAATTCTCTAGACTCTTCTTCTAAACTCAAAACTCATTGCCATCAAGTTGGGACCAACTCAGAGCTGACCCTCCATTGGGTTTCCAAAGCTATAAATCTCAGGGCAGGAGAGGGAGATTGCCTAGCTTTCCCCCCTGGAAAGTTCTAGTGGATTAAAAATACTAGGCAGGTGTGGCCATTGGTTTAGCAGGGCAACTCTCCTCCCATCTAGCTAATCTAACTTTGCTTCTACAAAAAAGAATATTACCCCCCCTTTTTTTTTGATACCCTAAAATCCAACTAAGGAAAACTGGTAGTTTTTCCAAATGTTAAACATGCTGTTGTTGTATACTGTCGAATTGGAACCCACCCATAGCTGACCCTCTGGCAGGTTTTCAGAGGCAGTTAATCGCATGGAGGAGATTACCTGTTCTTCTCCCACAGAGCAGCTGGTGGATTCGAACTGCATGTCTTTGGGATTGCAGTGCAGCTTCTTACTAGTAGGCCACTAGAGCTCCCTAATACATTGGACATTACTAATACATACTATAATATCCATGAACTTCAAAAACATTAAGCTAAGAAAAATTCTCCATTCCCAAAACCCCACATATTGTTTAATTCCACTTGTACTAAATTCCCAGAATAGGCAAATCCATAAAGAGAGAAAAGAAACTGGTGTCAGCTAGGGTTTGGGAGGCGAGGGTAGGGCCTGACTGTCTGATGGGGACTGGTTTTCTACAAGGTGGGAGGAAGTGCTTTGAAATGAGTTACAGGTGGAGCTTGTACGACATTGTGAGTGAACTAAATGACTCACTTTAAAATTATTAATTTTCTATTATGTGACTTTCATCTTAATATAAAAATGCACACACACAATTAAAGTGCAGGAAAATATTTTGGAAATATAAAGGCTATCCAATAATGATACTCCATACTGCTGGCATGACAATCTCAGAGGCTTGAAGAAAGATAGAGGGGGAAGGGAAAGACTGAGATGATTCAGCCAGCTACTCCAATTGTCCTCCTGAGTAAGACAGACTAATTCTCCTCTCTGCGTGTAAGCCAATCCACAGTTAAACCCGCCCTAGACTTTGCCTTTGATTCTAAACATCTCGAGGAAAAGAGATTCTATTCTACCCTAACTCATCCCCCAGTTCAGACATCCTCATTATCTTTCAGTTTCTACCCACACTTGGTACTGCCAAGTAAACTAATTGCCTCTTATTTTGATCTCAGAGGAGATAAAGATGATCTCCTTGACCCGGCCATGACCTTGAAGGTGTCTCAGCTCCTCCTCTGCCAATTTTCTTCTTTCTCTTGGTGTCCTTCGCCCCGGCAGAGGAAAGTCAAGACTTTATAGGCCGTGTAGAGGGATGTCAATTTGTTTTTGTATGTAGTTGAAAATGTAGTGCTTTAAGAACACCTCACTCCATACACAAAAACCAACTCAAGGTGGATCATGGACCTAGGACTAAAACCAAGGACTATAAAATTCATTACAGAAAAGCTAGGA
>NW_006400261.1:515153-545934 GCF_000299155.1 Elephantulus edwardii
GTGGCATTTGGACAAGAACAAACTGGGAGGAGGGTAGAGAGAATAGTGCAACAATGAATGAATGGAAACCCAAAATCTCTGTAAATGTTTATGAAAATTATTAAAATATAGAAAAAAAAAGAACTGAAGACTCAGAATGAGACTGAAATGTGACAAACACACACAATAAAAAACCTTCCAGAACAAACCCATTGCCATTGAGTCAAGTCCAATTCATGCCAGTGATTCGTAGAACTGCTTCATAGACTTTTCGTAGGATTGCCAGACCTTTCTGCAGTCAAGC
The DNA here is from genome assembly GCF_000299155.1 of Elephantulus edwardii. Lineage (NCBI taxonomy): Eukaryota > Metazoa > Chordata > Mammalia > Macroscelidea > Macroscelididae > Elephantulus > Elephantulus edwardii. The sequence continues at coordinate 515,437 of NW_006400261.1, forward strand.
CACTGGGTGGGTTAGGAACATCAACCTACAGATTAAGTTTTTGCTGTTGTTGTTAGATGCTGTTCAGTATAACCCTCTCCAGTCCTATTTCATCCTAATCTTCTCTAACACCCTAGAGCCCATTGCTGCACTCACTATGTCAATCCATCTCGTTGGGGTTCTTCCTCTCTTTGACTGACCTTCCATAATGTCAATAACTAGCTTCTTGCAATATACCCAAAGTACATGAGACATGATTTTGCCATTGTTGCCTCCAAAGAGCACTCTGGCTGTACCTTCTCTAAGACTTACTTGTTGTTCTTTCAGCAGTCCATTGGATATTCAGCACTCTTCTCCAACACCACAACTTAAAGGAATCAATTCTCCTGTCATCCTTATTCATTATCCAGCTCTTAGATGCATAGCAAGTAATTGAAAAGACCATGGCCTGAGTCAGGCATAATTGTAACCCACTTATACAGCTCAAGAAGCCTATAGGTTAAAATCAGCCTTTTAGATAATAAGGAATAGTAAATGCTGATCACAAAGCAGTAAACTGCAATGGCCACATTCCAGAGCTTGTGTTCCCACTAATACCCAAAAGAGAGTACCCAGGTGAAAACAAATTTTAAAAACCCAATACTTCCTAGTGATAGCTGCCCAGTAGGGCTCCTGGTAACCAGCCCTTGTCCCTGGCATGGTAGAGGCCTACTGATGCTCTGTTTCCCTGAGTCTGTCTACGACTTGTAAAGTTGCAGCAAACAAGTTATTGTTGTTCGGTGTCATAGAGGCTGTTCTGCCTCACAGTCTGTCTGCCTTACAGTCTGAATGACAACAGAATGAAACATTGCTCAGTCCTGCACCATTCTCACAACAGTTGCTGTGTTTTGGCTGATTGTTGCAGTCCATTTCTTTGAGGGCCTTTTGTTAAAATGTCTCTTTTATCAAGCATGATGTCCTTCTCCAGGTCTATCTGGTCCTGATGAAGTGTCCAAAGTACATAAGACCCTTGTTTCTAAGGAGCATTTTGGCTATACTTTTCCCAAGACAGATTGTTTATTCTGGTGTACATTCAACATTATTTGTCAATGCCTTCATTCAGAGGCACAGGCTCTTCTTCCATCTTCTTTGTTCATTGTGTAGCTTTTGCACGCATATAAGATGATCAAGAAGAAAAACAGCTTGAGTCAGGTACCTCTGAGTTCTCAAAGTGACAGGGTTCAGTGGAGCTTCCAGACTAAGAATGACCTGGTGATACCACTTTTGAAAAACTGACCCTTGAGAACTTTATGAATAGCAGTGGAACATTATCTGCCGTAGTGCCAGAAGATGAAAATCTCAAACTGGAAGGCTTTCAGAATCTCCATGGGAAGAACTGCTCCTCAAAGTGGAGTGGTCCTTATTTAATGACGTGAATAAAGCAAAGCCTTCAGAACCTGATGTGATGTGACCCAACATGAGACAAAATAGCCACACACATCCACTAGTAACTAGAATGTGGTATGTACAAATTGTGAGTCTAGGAAACTTGGAAGTTGTCAAAAATGAAACGGAATGCTAATAGGCTACGGGGCATATATTACCACCATCTGTATTTTTCAGAGAGCATTCAAACACACTCTGTTCTCCCGTTTTGCATGCTTCTGCACCTACATAATGGTGTCTTTATCAGAGCTTGGGGGTTTTTCAGCGATGCCAAAGTATTGAAATAAGCCCCATTACTGTGAGGCTTTCAGTTTTCGCTTTCTAGTACAAAGCAGCCACTTTCCATAAGGCAGATTTTTTTCTTTTGAGTGGTTATTACTTGGGACTCAAAGATGGGAAATTGCCACCCTCAAGGTCTAGTTTGGCTGACACCCAGGGCAGAGAAGAAAGGGCCACTGAAGATCAGAATGCTGCTAGCCTGTACTGCTGCATGGAAATTTTCTGTGATCCTGGTGAGCAAAGATGGAGTCCTGGTGGCACCGTAGTTATGAGGGCAACCCAAAAATCAGCAGTTGTCACAAGCTGTTCCCCTGTAGAAAATACCTGCTCTGCTCCCATACAGCTTAAAGACTATAAGGAGGTTGTGTTCTGTCCTACAGGGTTCCTGTGAGTCAGAATCAACTCAGGGGCGCACACAATCAAATGAGAGAGGGGCCTGCTAAGTCTGGGAATGGAACCTATCTTCACTATTGGTCTATGCCAAATTTCAAGCCATATGTGTAAGTCTAATAGCCAGATGTGGCTTCTGGACTTCATATTAGATCTGCGTGTTGCTGACTGGCTGCTTCCAAACCACGTGGAAGCTCATTAGAAATGCAGACTCTCAGACTCTATCCCAAACCTGCTGAACCTGAATCTGCATTTGAACAAGATACCTGGGTGACTCAAACTGGCCTCAAACCATCAAGTCTAAGCATGACTGTGCTAATGTGATGGCTGGATGCAAATGCAGGAGGCAGAAAGGTCTCTCTCCTCTCACCATTCACTCCATACCCCTTTCCCTCCTTTTCATTAAGCTTCACCCTGGCTCCATTTGAGAATTCCTCCCCCACCCAGAGAGCTTTAAAACATCATACCAGAACCCCCACCCCTAAGACTATGATTTAATTGAAACAGGGTGGTGACCTGGACTCAGCGTTACTTTTTAAGCAGCCTCAAGGTGATTCTAACCTGTAGCCTAGGAGAAGGAGTCACAGATTCTCCCAAAAGCCCATGGCCTCCTACAGGCCTGAGACGTGTAAGGGGACACAGACTTCACCTTGGGTCCTTAGCTCTCAGTTAACTCATGTTGAGCCAAGCAATTTGAATAGTAGTTAAATATCTGTAAAATGATTCAAACAGTCCTACATATCTCACAGACTCCCAGAAATTGATGCCATATGTAAAAGTATTATCTCTTTGGGATACTAAGGCCTTCTCATTTTGCCTGCTCCTGTCCATATTTTCAGGGTTGTGGTTTGCTGGCTCAGTGGCCTAATTGCCCTTGGGGTACAGAAATGTGTGGGGATATAGATTTCTCATACTTATTAAGCTTTTCTAATAATATATTGTCCTAGTATAATATATTCATATCATTAATCCTTTCCAGGATGCTGTTACATTCAAGAGATATTTACTGAGCTGGTTCTCCATGCACTCCACCATCTGTGTGGCAGTTTGGCATACTTCAGTAACTTGAAAATAATTATGATGCTTAATGCTATTCCACCAGTATTTCAAATACAGTCAGCCACAGTAGACTGTGGAACTTTTAGACTAAGACTAGGAAGAAAGGCCTGGCAATCTACCAAAAATTTAACCAGTTAAGACCTTACAGACCAATACAAAATTAAGTGTAAGAAAGGTATGCAGGGGCAGGATATCCAAGTGTGTGTGCATTTGCTTGTCTGATAAAGATCAGAGGAAGGTAGACAGAGAGAGAAAGGACCTAGTATATCGTCATCTGTAACTTGCACCTGTCACTCAGATGGGACCCTGACTTTAGAATTGTTCATTGGTAAGAGTAACCTGCAAAATATTTTGAGTAATCTGCAAGAATATTCTGTGGTAAATTAAAGCAAACAGCGATGAAAATAGTGCGCAAAGCAGAGGTGAGTGTAAGCAGAGACATGCAAGAGAAAAAATGGATTTCAAAAGTTGCTTTGGGGCCAATGAAAAGATTAGAGAGAGCAGGGTGCTGTGGGGGAGCTACCAGGACTCCCTTCAGTGGATATCAACAAGCATTTTGCTGAAATTAAAATAAAACAAAAAAAACCCCACACCCACTCAGACAAAATAATCCCATTTTAAGAGAAAATCAATTTGACAGCACACTGGCCCTTCTGTTTCAGCAAGCTGACTCTTAGAGTGCCTTCAGGAGCTGTTTAACAGGTCTGAGGCTTCTGGAGACAGCATTACAAGCCTCTTACACAGAATAGAGAGTTCTGAGTGGATGAAGATGTGACGCCTCTGACCCCTTCATCCACCTGCACCCACTTCACCATATTTCATTGGCATGCAACCAGGAGGCAAGGCTTGCCCAGGGCTGATATAAACACAAACTCCCGTTCTAGACCTGTTACTCATACATTTTTCTGGGATTGCAGACAGTTTGTCCAGTGAGATTGTACATGCCAGCCTGTCTTCTGGGCTCATCATCCTGAGGGGCAGGCAGTGGTCATCACCATGGGAGGCAAAATGAATGGATAGTAATCCAGTGGCTGTGTTTCAAAGATCTAACGCTCTTGTCTCCCTATTTCTGAGCCCATCTTTCTGGAAAATTGGCTTGTTGATTTTGTGCCATTTGGAAAAGAATAATAACTAACCTTTTGCCAAGTAACACAAGAGATGGAGCCAGGAGCGAAATTGCCCCTGACGTCGGTGGGGCCTGACTCCCCATCTTTGGAGGCTGTGTAGTCCTAAGAGTATTGTGCAGTTCTGCTAAATGGTGGGTGAGCATCTCGGCAGATGTCAGGGTGTCAGAGCCAGTGATGATTCAGACACTCAGAGCTCATTGAACCTGTGTGGTGTTTTCCAAAAGGATGAGGCAGATAAAGGAAGCAGAATGACAGTGACTAATCAGGAAGTGGTTTTTATATAAATCTTATCTGGGTTTGGAAGTCAGTATTACAACTCTCAGAGAGGGAGTGATCCTGTCATGAGGCTTGGTGAACACAGAAGCATGCCTCACCCCAAAGGGCATCTCAAGTCAAACCCCATGCCTATACAGCAGGAGCGCGTGATAGGAAATACTTTCCGCAGATGCAGGCATCACACTAGCCAAGGTAGGGGTGAAGAGGCTGGACATGCGTGGAGATGCATAGATAAAGGACTGAAGGCATGACAGAAGGGATCAGCTTCACCACAGAGGCGTCATTTCTGCGGCCATAGTGGTTCAGTGTAGAATTCTCACCTTCCAGCAGACGACACTCCCCTGTCAGTAGCAGCCTGTGTGTTGCTGTGATCCTGAGGTTTCAGCTGAGTTTCTATACTAAGGCAGACTAGGTAAAAGGCCTCAAGATCTAGTTCTCAAAATCAGCCTGTACAATCCCAGTGGCTCACAATGCTTACTTGGACAGCTGCCTTTTGTTCTGCTATACATAGAGTCAGATAGAAGCTAAACACGACTTCTTTTCAGCTTCAATCCCCTTGGTCTATGAATACAAGAGTAATATAACAGAAAATGTACACAATTAAAGGGGAAGTCCCTGGTATTTCCACCCCCCCAGTGGAAATATTCTTATTTTGCATGTACTTTTCTTGCCTTGCCCACACATATTCACTTCTACAAAATTTTCAGTTAGTGTACCCAGAATTTCATAGCTGCTTCCCCTCCCCATTTGTTCATATGCCTTATAAAAACTCAGCTGTCCCCATATTTCCTTCTTTTCACTGATGATTGCTAGAAAATATTGCATCTAATAGATGTGGTATAATGTGCTGAAATATGTCCTTATTCTATAAGTAGGTAAGGGGCCTCTGGTGGCCTAGTAAGTTAGGAGCTGAGCTGCCAATCCAAAGGGAGAAGGTTAGGATCCACCTGCGACTTTAAGAGAGAAAGATGCGAGATCTCCTCCAATGCAATTTATAGTGTCTGAGAACCCACTGAAAGATCAACTGAGTTGATACAGTTTCAACCATACTTAACAAGAACAACCCAGCTAGGTAACTTCCTTTTTAAAACCAGCTGTTGTCGTACCATTGTACATTGCTATCAGCAATCAATGAAAGTTTCTAGTTGTGTTATATACATCCTTGCCAAAACTTTGTATTATCAGTCTTTTTCATTTTAGCCATCTAAAATGTTGGACATTTTCTCATGGGTGAATTGCTATCTGTCTTCTTTTGTCAAGCATCTCATAGCTGACCCTTCAGTGGGTTTTCAGAGGCTGTAAATTGCATGGGAAGAGAATGCCCATCTTTTCCCATGGAGGAGCTGGTGGATGTTAATGTGTCTATGGATTGGCAGCACAACTTACTATCAAGCCACCAGAGCTTCCTTACCACTAATATATGTTGTTGTTGTTATGTTCCATTGAGTCGGAACTGACCCATAGTTGACCCCTACAGTGGGTTTTCAGAGGCAGTAAACTGCACTAGAGGAGATTGCCCACTGTGGAGAAGCTGGTGGATTCGAACCATGTGCCTTTGGGATTGCAGTACCGCTTCTTACCACTAGGCCACCAGAATGAATAGTTTCTTTTGTTCTCTGGCATGTGGTGTTAGGATTAGAACCAATGAGACAGCTGGGGCAGAAGTTCATACCTGGTAAAAAGGAGGTGGAAGTTCACATGACGTCTCATTGGCCCAAACAAGGAAGTCATAAATATAACCTTAGGGAGGTGGCATGCTGCCCTTCTCTATTACGTCCTTCCCAGGGAGATGGGCCCATCCTTTTAAGGATGTCTCTATTGTAATAAACCAGTCTTCGCTTTTTATTATCATTTCTGCTTCCTTGTCTGTCTTCTCTGCTTTGTGCTCTGACAAAGACCTCAGCTTGTGCTCTGGGCCTAGCACTCCAGCATGGTGTTGGCCTATGTGGGATTATTTTGAGCCAGACCAGCAACAGCCCCTCTAAGGCCCCAGTGCTGTTTGTACACTAAAGTCAACTCTCCCAAGGGCCACTGCAATTGCTGTGCTGTGCGCTACCTAGGTAGTGTGGACACTGCCCCTTGCTCCAGTCTTTCCTGCATTGGTTAATTCTTTAACCAGCTGAGGGAAGCAAGACTCCACATAACCAGGGCAGATTCTGGTAACAGTGCTTTTCAAGAAATAAAGCATTTTAATGTTGATAAAGTAACTCGTGGTTGCTGTGGTGCTAAACACTGACACCGATGTGTCAAATGTGAGAATGGTTACCCATGGTGGACAGTGTTTGGTGGAGCTCCCCGAGAAAAACAAGTGTGGAAGCAGGAGTGGCATCCACTTCTGAAATAGCTTGCCTGCGGAAGCCCTATGAACTTGGAGAAATAATCAAAGTTATACAAGTGTTCAGATATTTATTTCATAGGGTCGCTATGAGTAGTCTATGTCTCGACAGCACTTAACAACAACAAACTAAAGTTTATTCTTTTTTTCTCTCTTATCCAAAGTTATACAAATTTCTTCTCTATTTTCTTCTAGAAGTTTTATAATTTTAACTATTGGATTTAGTTCTGTGATTCATTTTGAGATAATTTTGGCGTGTGAAAAGGGTAATCAACTTGTTTTTATAACGTATAGCAGAGTAATCAACTTGCTTTTATAAATATTTAAAGTATGACTTTATCTACATAAAAGAATGGTCCTTTTAAAAGAAACAAAGGAAGGAAGAGAAAAGAAAAGGAGTGGAAATAAGAAAAGACGAAGGGGGTGGGGGGAGAAGGCTGACAAATATCAGGGAATATTCCTGCCTTCCAACACAGCAGTAAAACCTGGTGCTATAAAATCTATTAAAAAATAGACTAACCTGCCTTCAGCTCTAGAACTGCAAATTCTCAACTGAATGAGGAAGTGCTTTGTTTGCATGTTAATGTAATGCAATATCAGACTGGTAGGAAGTGAAGGGTGGGGGGAGTACCACCAGCAGAATCACGTGTTTAAGAAGTTGAAACAGTATGTGAATGTGAAGGGCATGAAGATAACAGATGAAAAGACAGAAGGTCTGATCAAATACAATCAGTTTATTCAAAAGATCTGAGGACAGACTGAAACGCTGTAACAGACAGGCGGCATCAGGCTAAGTGGGCGTAATTACAAGACACGTCTGTGTTTAAAGTTCATTGGAGATTGGTGTTAGTGGAACGGGAGTGATGTGCACAAAGCGGTTGGCAGGGAAATCGCCAATGTGGTCCTCCACAAGCTGCGTAGAAAGAGGCTTTCGCACAATGGCCCTGCTGAAATTAAAACACATCCTTGAAATTCACACTGCATGAGCTCTTGATTTTGTAGACAGCTTTGTTAAAAATTGGAGTGGTGCTTAGATTTCTTTCCTCCTTAAAAAAAAAAAAAAGTTTGTTTTTAATTTGCTGTGAGTGGGAATAGACTCGATGCCACCTAACAAGAACAAAGCCTTTGCTATTAGGTTCTTTGACATTGTCTTCTTAATGGTGCCCATTTCAGTGTGCAGTTCGGATGCGCTAGTGGGTAAGGAGTTGGGCTGCCAATTCAAAGAGACACAGTTTGAATCCACCTGCTGCACTGCACGTTGGGAAAAAGATGGACAGTCTCCTCTTAAAACCCACTGCTGGAGGATCAACTATGCATCTTTTGGACTTGATGGCACATAACAATATCACAGAATGAAAGTTTTTGGGTGGCACAAAAGGGTAAGTGCTGCACTACTTAGGGTTTGAACCCACGCAGAGGTTCAATTGGGAGGAGACTGCCCATCTTTCTCCCACAGAGCACCTGGTAGATCCAAACCACTTGCCTTTGGGATTACAGTGTAGCTTCTAACCACTAGCCCCCAGAGCTCTCTACTAGCTTAAAAACTAGGCTTTGAACCTACTTAGAGATTTCTCTGTGGGTAACTATGAGTCCTACTAGATCAATGGCAACTAACAACAATAATCTTCCATGTATAGGGAGCTCGGGTGACCTAGTGGTAAGGAGCTGCATTATCAACCCAAAGGCACGAGGTTCAAATCCATCAGCTGCTCTGCAAGAGAAAGATGGACAGTCTCTTCCCATGTGATTAAATAAATGTCTCTGAAACCCACTGGAGGGTCAGCTGTGGGCCGGTTCTAACTTGAGTGTTGAGAAGCCAAAACAAAGGAAAGAGATGGTACACAACAACAGCTTCTATTCTTGGGAGCTCTGATGGCCTAGTGGTAAGAAGCTGTGCTGTAATCCTGAAAGCACACAGTTCTAATTCTACAACTACTGCATAGAAGGATGGACAATCTCTTTCCAAGTGATTTACTGCTTCTGAAAACTCACTGGAGGGACAGCTATGGGTCGGTTCTGACTGGATGGCACATAACAATAACTTCTGTTCTTACAAGAGAAATCAGAATAATGAAGGAGAAATGCTTACTTTTAATCCAAGGACATGTATGCTGGTTTTAATTGTCTTCAAGTATGTCAGAAGTTATGAGGTTGGTACAGGATAGGACAAGATCTAGAACTGTTGTTCATCAGGTCCCATGAATCATACTCAGCTTGATGGCACCTAACAACAACTCTGTTTAAAAGGTCATTCATTCCCCAGGCTGAGTGTTTATTTATTTGTGACTGGAGGACAAATCTTTGCTCAAGATTTTGCCCATAGCACCTCTCAGTATTGCAACTCGAGACTTTAATTGGTTTGTTATTATTGCCAAACAAGTTTATTCTTCAACTTCAGCTCTTTTGCACATTTCATTATGATACTTTGCTTTGTCTTCTCAAGATGCCCTTTGAAATCTTATGTTCATCTCTTTTTTAATTTTCTTTTTTGCCATCTCTTTCCTTTGTTTTGGCTTCTCAACATTCAAGTACAATTTTCAGTCTCTTCTGCCAGCCATTTGTGTTTTCTCTTCTTTTCTGTCTCTGCCATGACCTTCTGCTCTCTTCATGGATTATATATATATCCTTCCCATCTTCCCATCTTCAGTCATATCTACTAGTTGTTATATGCCGTCGAGTCTCTTGCGACTGCTAGTGACCCTATGTACAACAGCCCTAAACTCTGCTCTGTCTTGTGCCAATCGCACTGTCTCTGACACTCACATCCTGATTATCCCAGTCACTAAATCAATCCACCTCATAGAGGGCCTTCCCCTCCTGCGCCGTCCCTCCACCCTCCCAAGCATGATGTCCCTCTCCAAGGACCGGTCTCTCCTCACAACATGTCCAAAGTATGTCAGACGGAGCCTCAGAATCCTTGGCGCTAAGGATTCACCCTTTCCAGGATGAATCGGTTTGTTTTCCTAGCAGTCCATGGTACTCGCAATACTCTTCTCCAGCACCACAGCTCAAAGGCATCAATTTTCCTTCTATCCTCCTTGGTCATTGTCCAACTCTCTGATGCATAACAAGTGATTGCGAAGACCATGGCCTGTATCAGACGCATCTTAGTCTCCAGAGAGACACCATTGCTCTTCAGTACTTTGGAGAGGTCCCTAACAGTAGACTTTCCCATGGCAATGTGCCTTTTAATTTCCTGGCTACTGGTGCCAAGAGTGTTGACTGTGGAGCCAAGCAAACTAAAGCTGTGAACAATCTCAATCTCTTCACCATCCATCCTGATGCTGCCAATTGGTCCAGTGGTTAGAATCCTTGTCTTCTTAACATTGAGCCTCTATCCATATTGGAGGCTGCAGTCCTTGACCCTCTGCAGCAGATGCTTCAGGTCCTCCTCAGTTTCAGCAAGCAGGGTTGTGTCATCTGCATAACACAGATTATTGATAAATCATCCACCAATCTTGACCCCACCTTTCTCCTCATAGAGCCCAGACTCTGGGATAATCTGTTCTGCATACAGGTTGAAAAGGTATGGAGATAGGATGCATCCCTGGTGTATGCCCTTCCCAATTTTGAACTATGCAGTGTTCCCATGCTCTGTTCTGACGACTGTCTCCTGGTCCAAGTATAGGTTTCACATCAGAACTAGCAAGTGTTCTGAGATTCCCATTCTTCTCAGAGTCAGCCACAGTTTGTTATGATCCACACAGTCAAATGCCTTTGCATAGTCAATGAAACACAAATAGACATTCCCCTGGTATTCTCTGCTTTCAGCTAAGATCCATCTAACGTTAGCTACAATATCCCTAGTACCACGACCCCTTCTAAACCCAGTCTGGACTTCTGGCAGCTCTCTGCTGATTGAAAAATTTAGGAAGAATGGTGTTGCATTCATAGTTGAAAAGTTTCAAGATATATCCTGAAGTACAATGCTATGAGGGATAGGATTCTACTCATACATGTACGAAGACCTGTTAATGCAATTATTAATCAAATACACCAACAGCTAAAGGCCAAAGATGAAGAAACTGAGGAATTCCACCAAATTTGAAGTCAGAAATTGATCAAACATGCAATCAAAATGCTTTTATAATAATTGGTGCCTGAAATGCAAACATTTGAAACAAATAAGGAATGGTATTCAGAACTTAAAGACTTGGTGACAAAAATGAGGCTGGAGAAGGAATGAATTTTATACATTCAATGATTTCTTCATTATAAGCTACCTTTTTAGGGGGAGCTCTGGTGGCCTAGTGGCAAGAAACTGCACTGCAATCCCAGAGGTACGTGGTTCGAATCCACCAGATGCTCTGCTAGAGAAGGAGGGACAATCTTCTCCTGTACCAGTCAGATCTGATTTGACGGTACACGCACAAAAAAGAATATATATATATAACCTTTTTAAATAAATACAAACAGCAACTATACCCATGGACCTCATCTAATGGATTGCACAGGAATCAGATTGACTACCTCTGTGGAAGGAATCATTGGAGAAGCTCAATAGAAGCAGCTCCAAATAAATAGGTCATGTGCTGACTGTGGAACAGGCCATCAACTATACATGTCCAAGTTCAATCTGAAGCTAAAGAAAGAGAACCAAAACACATTCTTGAGTCTGTATCATCTGAATTTAAAAGATTTGAGGAGTCTTCCCTAAGCTAGTTTAAATGTAAAATGCAGAAAAAGTGGTTAGTAGTTTCCTCAAGTAAATCAGTGTCCTACATACTTCCTTTGCACAGTGTCTCTCAGTCACACCAAGTAGACATTGTGAAAAAATTTTCTCAGTGGTACCTTGGGTTCCTCACCAGCTTTAAGAACAGTGTCTTGGGGCCTCCGAACCCTGCCCTCCTCTGGCTCAAGTTCCTCTAGGCCTTCTCTCAGCAGCTCCTAGGAGGCCCAGATACAGTTCTTTCTCATCTGCTTCTTCTCAATTCCTCATTCTCATCATTAACTGCTCATAATAAGCTAAGAAAGAAAATTTGAGAGAAGAGTGTGTGTGTGTGTGTGTGTGTGTGTGTGTCCATTTGGCTATGACTCGAGATGAATTAAGAGCCTAAGACAAAAGAGAGAGGTCACAACAGACATATATTTTTATGTTATATGTATCATACAATTACCTACATAAAATGTGCATTTTCAGCACAAAATGAAAAAAATATTTAGGTATCTGGAATTTTGAATCTCAGAGAGAGCCAGGATCCAGCAGGGTTAGGAGGAATTGTGTTCAGAATTGTTCTCAGCAATATCTTTACCACCTTATTGTCCACCTGGCCTGAAATCTAACCATTTACAATTTTTAGTACATTTGGGGCACGTTGGTGGTGTAGGGAATTGCACTGCTAGCCCAAAGGTGGTACTTTTCTGGCAATTTGAATACCGCATGACACCACTGGAGAAAGATGATCAATCTCTTTCTGTACAATTTGCAACTTGCTGAAAACCCACTGGAGGGCCAGCTATGAGTTGATTCTTACTCGACAACAAAGAATTTGTGAATTTTTCTATGTTGAACTGCTAATGGTTCACTGCTCTTTGGGATAAAGATGAGGAAATCTCAAAACTGTACATCCTAGAAAATTTCATGGAGCCAAAACTGACTCAACAGCAATGAGTTTGGTTTTGGCTTATTTACCAGTACACTTTTGGAACCAGGTCTGTGGTTGGTGAGGAGTCTGCTAGGAAGATAGTGGATTCAGTAATTCATACACTGAATTTTTTTTAATTTATTATTAATTTCAATGAAAATTTACAGAAACTTTGGATTTCCATTCATTCATTGTTGCGCTTTTTCTCCCTCCCAACCCCCCCCCCCCCCCAGTACACTACCCTCTTGGAAAAGTAAAAGAAAAATTCTTTCATTGTTTTACAATTCCTCCCCCCAGGTCCACTCCACTATACAGTTTTTGCTCTGGACTCCTGTCATGACAAAAATACCTAATAATTTCCCCTCTTAAACAGTTTTCTTTCTCATCTGTTTCAATGCAGTATACATTATTTAACCCACCCTTCTCAGTCTCCCCCCAGCCCCGAGGTCAGTCCTGCTTTACAACAGTGGCACCATGCAGTATTTGTCCTTTTGTGACTGAGATACTTCACTCAGCATAATGTCCTCCAGGGTCACCCATTTTGAATAATTTGCATGAGTTCCTTCTTTTTCAATGCAGCATATTATTCCATTGTGTAAATATACTACAGCTTCTCTATCCATTCATTTGTTGATGGGCACCTCTGTTGTTTCCAACTCCTTGCTATTGTGAACAAAGCTGCAATTAACATGGGTGTGCATATATCTGCTTGGGTGTCAGTTATAGTCTCTTTGGGGTATATTCCCAGTAGTGGAATTACTGGATCAAATGGTATCTCTATTTGCAACTTTTTGAGAAAGCGCCATACTGCTTTCCACAGTGGTTGCACCATTTTACACTCCCACCAACAGTGAATAAGGGTCCCAGTTTCTTGACAACCTCACCAGCATTTGTTGCTTGCTGTTCTATTAAATTTTGCTATTCTGACTGGAGTGAAATGATATCTCATAGTTGTTTTAATTTGCATCTGTCTTAGAGCTAGGGATTTTGAACATTTCTTCATGTGCTTGTTGGCCATCTGAATGTCTTCTTTGGTGAAGTGTCTGTTCATATCCTGTGCCCATTTTTCTATTGGATTATTTACCTTTATCTTGTTGTGGTGCTCAAGTATTTTATAAATTCTGGATATAAGTCCCTTATCTGATATGTCATTACCAAATTTTTTCCCCAGTCTGTGGCTTCCCTTTTTACCTGGTGGAGATGTTTTTAGATGTGCATAGGAATTTTATTCTTAGAAGATCTTATTCATCTATTTTATCTTCTCCTGGTTGTGTGTTTTTCAGGATACTTTGGAAGACTGTATGCTGTGGATTAGAACTTCTAGCGTTCTTCCAAGCTTTTCTTTAATGAAGATTATAGTCCTCGGTTTTAATAAAATTTTTTTAATATTAGTTTGCTTACAAAGTTAATATACATTGTGTTTCACATTATTCTTCATTCACATTGTGTTTCATACAATCATTCCCATTTACAATGTTTTATAAAATTAATCACCATTGGACCATGCCCACTATTACACGGTCTTTATATATCCCTGCTGGATCTTTCCCATTGCCTTTACCCCTTCCCTCCACCCACCCTGTGGTTATGCCCCTATCCATAGTTACTCCTCTGTTAACCACCTTTTCCCCCTTTGGATCCTCATATATTTTTTACTAGTTGTCCTTCTATTTTTACAGTAATTGTCTTATGCAACTCAGTATCATAAGGATAAGTACTGCATCCATATACATTGTGAGTGAAAGGTGACAGGGAAAAATGGTTTTCCACTGGTATTTATTCTTCTTTGGGAAGATTAGTGTTCTCTTTGTACCATGTCACACCACATGCATAATTCAGTCTGCTACTGTGGAATGAGTGTTGTTGTTATATGTCGTTGAGTTGACTATGACTCATGTTGTTTTTGTTGTGTACCATCAAGTGAATGGATCTGAAACCTGCCCTGTCTGATTCCATCCATCCTTACTATCTACAACACACTTGAGCTCACTGTGATAGTCATTGAGTCAGTCTTGTCTTGGAACAAGTGCAAATAAGGATGGTGAAATTTTTTGCTTACATACTTTGTGTTGTGAACATACTGTTGTTAGAAGGGGATAGTCCTTGGGGAAGGACATCATGCTTGAAGAGGTAGAGGGTCCCTGTAAGGGAAGAGGAATCAGTGTAGGAAGGCTTATTTCAGGTTCATCAGCACATCTGGGAAAATGAGATCTAAAAGAAGCATCTGGGCACTCAGATTAAACAATGGATGGGGAAAGTGGGACAGAAATATATAAAAATGTTAACAGTGATTGTCTCTGAATGGTGATAGCATGATGGGAGACTTTAATTTTTCTTTATGCTTTTCTACGATGAGCATATATTGCAGTTGGGTTAAATAAAAATTCTCTTTCCATGAAAGATAAAGCTGTTTATAAGAGAACCAAGCTGACAGTAGGGAAAGAGCACTGTTGCCACACACAGCCAGCTTCACAAATGTTCAACAGTGTACAGAGACAATAGCAGTTACAGATGGGAGTGAGAGTAAAATGTGTATGATTGTGAAAGCTGGTGAACGTTGCAAGGCTTTTGTTAAAGGTATACAGTAGTGACAGGCAGGAACACACTTCTTCATTTCTTCCAATTCTAAGAACTCTCTCCTTCATTTTAATCCCAGGTCACTCCTCCTCTAACACACAGCAACTCCCTACAGACTACGTGACCCCCTTATCCACCTGCTAATGCTACCAGTATCATTTCATTCTACACCCTCTATATACTCTTTGCACACGGCTCCTATACTGTCCATATGTCAGATGCCTCTCTGCTAACCACAGTATGTGGCCCACCTGGATGTCCTTTGCTGCAATCAATGCTTCCCTCTCCCTTGTATTGACACATCTTCCCCATGGGATCCACAGACTGAACGCCTTCCTACTGTTGATGTGGCCACCTCTCCCAGCCCTTCAGAGTACCCATCTCAGATTGTTACATCCCACCTTTTTGCTCCAGTCCCTGCTACTTTGGGACACTCTCGATTGCCCCTAGATGTCTCTAAGCAGTTGGCATTGAGTCAACTCTGACTCAAGGTGACCTTATGTGTGTCCTCTGTGCTATGGGGTTTCCAATGGCTGCTTTTTCAGATGGCCAGCCCTTTCCTCTGAGGTGCTTCTGAGAGGACTCAAATCTACTGCCTTTTAGTTAGCAGCTAAGAGAATTATCTGTTTGTACCACTCCGGGATTGCCTCTCTTTTAGCCAAAACCCCAAATCCACTGCCATTTAGTCTCTAATTCATAGAGATCCTCCACTGGGTTTCCAACATGCAGATCGCAACAGGAGGAGGTTGCCTAACTTTCTCCCTAGGAATGCCAAGTGTTATGTTAGCAACCCAACATGTTACACACTACACCACCAAAGATCCTTGTCTCTTGTTGTTATTGTGGACTCCTGAGTGACACATAGATGTCCCTCCAGTGGGTTTTCAGAGGTAGCAAACCACATAGGAAGAGACTGCCCTTCTTTCTCCCATGTAGCAGCTGGTAGATTCAAACTGTATACCTTTGGGTTAGTGACACATGTTAGCAGAGGGAGACACAACTGCCCATGTTCCTAGACTCAACACAACACACCCTACCTCAACTCTAAGTACCATCCTCCCTTCTGGTAAAAATTGTGCAAGATACCAGGCCATTCAACGAAAACAAGTAGACACCTCTGGGCCGAGCTGCCTCAGCATCTCACCAAGCAAACCAAGACAAGCCTGAGTTTCCCAGTTTAGGTTCAGCAAGGTTACTAATTATTGGTAATTTTCTCAGTTACAGATGGAGACTGAGTGCATGAGTGTGGCATAATCACATGAGGTGGATTATAACTCAGTTGCAGCACATGGGAGACCTTGGCTGAGCTTCACGCTCACACAATGGTGGTTTCCGTATTTGTAGCCCAGAACAAGACAGACTTTGGCACGAATGACCAAGGGGAAAGGGCAGATTGGAGAGACGTTCCTCAGGCAACAGCCGCAGGCTGCGGATAAATGGACTGTATCACAGTCCTTGACAACAGGACCTCTATTGAATCTGAAGTTGTTTGGGTTCCTTGGAAAATAATGATGTTAATCCAAGTTTATTATTAACACAGCATTTTCATTTTCCCCTCTCTTTTCACGTGTCTATGTCTTGCTGCCTACACTAGTTCTCAGTGGTTTACCTGCCACTTTGCATACAAGCAACACAAATATTTTTAACCATAGTGAGGTCATATCCTAACATTATTAATAGGTCTTTTGTTCCATTTGAGTGAGAGGAGAGAAGGCTCCAATTTTTCACATAGATCTTGGTTGGGTTTTTAAATAGAGAAAGAATTCTGTTTTCTTCTTTAATGTTCATTAAGGTTCCTATCATGCTAAAATCTCTCTGGGGATTCAAATAGTTTGTGCAGAATAGTGGGTGGGGGGAAATCTCCCTGGCTGCAATCATTGTTCTTTTTAATTTTCCCCCCTTATTTTAAAATATGTATAACAAAACATCTGCCAGTTCAACACTTGTTGCATGCAGGATGCAGTGACCTTGGTTAAGTCAATCATGTGGTGCAAGTACTAACACTCACCATTCCCCCCATTTCTTCTTATTTTTATTTAATTTTCTTTTTAAAATAAATTTTTATTTTATATTGGTCTGCTTATAAAGTTTGTTTTCATTGTTTTTCACACTATCCTTCATTTACACCGGGTTTCATACAATCATTTCAATTCGTTCTATTTTTATAAAATTAATCAGATTTGAACTATGCCCACCATTACCCTGTCTTTGCAGGTTCCTGCCGGATAGTTCCCATTTCCTTTATCCACCTCTCCTTCCACCAATCAAATTGTGCGACCTATGATTTTGCCCCTGCCTATCTTTACGCCACTGCTCCTACCCTTCCCATCCTTGGATCCTTGTACACATTTTACTAGTTATCTTTCTATTTCTACAATAATAGTCTTTTTTTAACAGATTTTTATTTCTTTAATTGTTTTTTTATTTTATTGTGTGCATGTACCGTCAAATCAGATCTGACTGGTACAGGAGGAGATTGTCCCTCCTTCCCCGGCAGAGCATCTGGTGGATTTGAACCGTTTGCCTCTGGGATTGTAGTTGCAGCTCCTTGCCACTAGGCCACCAGAGCTCCCCTAATAATAGTCTTATACAGTAGTTGTTCTTATGAGACTAAGTTAGTTCACTCAGCATAATGCTCTCCTGTCCCTCCCAAGTTATGTAATAGTTTTTTAAAGTCATTGCTCCTGAGTGCTATGTAGTACTCCAGTATGTGAATGTACCACAGCTTTTCAATCCATTCAATTGTGGTTGGACATTTGGACTGTTTCCATGTGTTTCTTGTGATGGTGAATAATGCTACTGTGAACACTGGTATACAAATCTCTGTATCTCAGTTTTAATATTCTCAGGGTGTATTACTGGCAGTGGAATAGCTGAGTTATATGGAATTTCTATGTTCAGCTTTTTGAGAAAATGCCAGACTTCCTTCCAGAGAGGTTGTACCATTTTACAATCCCAACAACACTGTATGTGAGTTCCTATCTATCCACATTCTTTCCATCATTTATTGCTTGCTGCTACGGGGGTGAGATGGCATCTCATTGTGGGTTTGGTTTTTTTTAATTTTTATTTTTATTGTATTATTTTTACGTGTACCGTCAAATCAGATCTGACTGGTACAGGAGGAGGTTGTCCCCTCCTTCTCCAGCAGAGCATCTGGTGGATTTGAACCACATACTTCTGGGATTACAGTGCAGCATCTTGCCACTAGGCCACCAGAGCTCCCTTTCATTGTGGTTTTTATTTGCTTCTTTCTTATTGTCAATGATTTTGACAATTTCTTCATGTGTCTGTTGGCCATTTGAATGTCTTTCTCTGTGAAAAGTCTTTCCATGTCTTTTGACCATTTTATAATTGGGTTATTAGTCTTTTTTCTTGTGAAGGCCCTGTAGGAGTCTGTATACTTTTTATATAAGACCCTTGTCTAAGATGGTATTGCCAATTTTTTTTCCATGTAGTAGTTTTTCATTTTACCCTGGTGAAAAAAATTTTTTATATGCTCAAGGGATTTAATCTTTAGAAGGTCCCATTCATCAATATTACCCTCTCCTGGTTGTGTTTGTCAACCTTTTTATAGCATGGGCTAGGCCTTCTAAGCTTGGTCCCACTTTGTCATTTATAATCTCTATGATTTTGGCTTTTACTCTTAGGTCTCTGATCTACCTAAAGTTTATTTTTGTGTATGATGAGAGATGTGGATCCTGTTCCAGCTTTCTGCAGGTAGTACAGTTTTGCCAACAACATTTGTTGAAGACGTTGTCATTTTTCCATTTGGTAGGTTTTGTTTCCTTGTCAAATATCAGTTACCCATAGAAAGATGAGTTAATTTCTGGATTCGCAGGTCTTTTCCATTGGTCTATGTGACGGTCATTGTACCAGTACCATGCCGTTTTGGGTATGATAGCTGTGTAGCACTTTTGAGATCAGGGAATGCTATCCCTCCCACTTCATTCTTATTTTTCAGAAGTGCTTTGCTTATTCTGGATCTCTTTTCTCTCCAAATAAACTTGTCAGTTGCCTTTTCTATCTCTTTGAAAAATAAATTTGGTATCTGTATTGGGATTGTGTTAAATATGTGGATTGCCTTTGCATTTCATTCTTGTTCAGAGGCCATGCTAATCTTCTCTGCATCATTCCAATTTTAGTACATATGGTGCCGAAGCAAGCACTAATCATGTTGATTGCCTTTGGTAGGATTGTCATTTTCACTCTCTTAAGTCTTCCTACCCATAAACAGAGAGCATTTCCCCCACTTATTTAGATCTTTCATTGTTCCTTGCAAAAGTGTTTTGTAGTTTTCTTTGTAAAAGTCTTTTGTGTCTCTAGTTAGATTTATTCTTAAGCATCTCAATTTCTGGTTGGCTATTTTAAATGATATTACTTTCTTATTTTCCTTCTCTGTGTTTTCTTTGTGACTGTAGATAAATCTCACTGGCTTCTGTATATTGATATTGTATCCTGACACTCTACTAAATTGGTCTACTAACTCTAACGATTTTTGTTGAGTCCTTGGGGTTTTCTGTGTGCACAATCATATCATCTTGCATATAGCAACTATTTCACCATCTCTTTGCTGATCTGGATGCCTCTTATTTCTTCCTCTTGCTTTATCCCTCTAGAAACTATTTCCAATACAGTATTGAATAGGAGTTGTGACAGTGGGCATCCTTGTCTGATCCCTTTTCCCAAGGAGAATCCTTTTTTTTTTTGTCTCCATTGAGAATGATATTGGCTCTCGGTTTTGCATATGTACTATGTTGAGAAATTTCCTTTTATTCTTATTTTGCTGAGTGTTTCAATCAGGAATGGGTGTTGGATTTTGTCAAAGGCCTTTTCTACATCAATTACTAGGATCATGTGATTCTTATTATTTGCTTGGTTAATGTGATGGATTATTTTGATTGTTTTTCTTAGGTTAAACCATCCTTGTATACTTGTTATGAATCCGACATGGTCATAATGGGTTAGTTTTTGATATACTGTTGAATTCTATTCTATTGTTAAGGATTTTTACATCTATATTCATGAGAGATATTGGTCTGTGGTTTTCTTTTTTAGTAATGTCTTTGCCTGGTTTTTGGTATTAAGGTAGCTTCATAGGATGATTCTGGGCATGTTCCTGTTTCTATTTTTTTAAATAATTTAAGTGCTTTGTTGTTGTTATGTGCTGTCGAGTCACTTGCGACTCTTAGCGACCCTATGTACAATAGCCCTTACACCTGCTCTGTCCTTTGCCAGCCTTGTTTTCTCTGACATGTCTACACTTATTACTCAAGTCACTGAATCAATCAAGGGTCTCATCGAGGGTCTTCCTCTCTTGCACTGTCCCTCCATCCTTCCATGTATGGGTATCCTTCTCCAAGGACTGGTCACTCTTTGCAATATGTCCAAAGTATGTCAGACAAAGTCTCAAAATCCTTGCCTCCAAGGAGCAGCCTGGTTTCACATTCTCTAGGTAGAACCTGTTCATTTTCTTAGCAGTCCATGGTATATTCAATATTCTTCTCCAACACCACAGCTCCAAAGCATTCATTCTCTTTCTATCCTCCCTAGTCATTGTCCAACTTTCTGATGCATAGCAAGTAATTGTGAAGACTATGGCCTGAATCAGGCACACCTTAGTCTCCAGACTGAAATCATTGCCCTTCTCTACTCTGGAAAGGTCCCTGATAGCAAACTTTCCCAATGCAATTAAATCTTTTGATTTCCTAGCTGCTGGTAGCAAGAGTATTGATTGTGGAGCCAAGCAAATCAAAGCTGTTAAAAACCTCAATCTCTTCTCCATCTATCATGTTGCTGCCAATTGGCCCAGAGGTGAGAATCTTTGTCTTCTTGATGTTGAGCTTCAATCCATATTGAAGGCTGCAGTCCTTGACCTTCTGCAGCAAGTGCTTCAGGTCCTCCTTAGTTTCAGCAAGCAGGGTTGTGTCATCTGCATAATGCAAGTTGTTAATGAATCTTCATCCAATCCTGATGCCACACTCCTCCTCATAGAGCCCAGCCTCCTGGATAGTTTGTTCTGCATATAGATTTAAGTAGAAATAGTGATAAATCTTCTCTAAATGTTTGATAGACTTCAGCTACGAAGCCGTCTGGTCCAGGATTTGTTGTTTTGGGTTGTTTGTTGTTTTTTTGTTTTGGTTTTTTTTAAGAAGTCTTTTTACAACCTGTTTAATTTCTTCTTTCATGATGGATCTGTTTAAGAGTTTTACATCTGTCTTTGTCAGTCTGGGTAGGGAATGAGTGACAAGTAATTTGTCCATTTCTTCTGTTGTTGTTGTTATGTGCCATCGAGTCATTTGCGACTCATAGCGACCCCATGTACAAGAGCTCTAAACGCTGTTCTATTCTGGGCCAGCCTAGCCATCTCAAACGCACTTATTCCCACTGCTCCACTCACAGAATCGATCCATCTCATCGCAGGTCTTCCTCTCCTTCGCTGCCCCTCCACTCTGCCAAACATGATGTCCCTCTCCAAGGACCAGTCCCTCCTTGCAACATGCCCAAAGTATGTCAGACAGCTTCAGAATCCTTGACTCCAAGGAGCATTCCGGCTTCACCTTCTCCAGAATGAACCTGTTTGTCCTCCTAGCAGTCCATGGTATATTCAACACTCTTCTCCAGCACCAAAGCTCAAAGGCATCAATTCTCTTTCTATCATCCCTATTCACTGTCCAACTCTCTAATGCATAGCATGTAATTGTGAAGACTATAGCCCGGATCATGTGCACCTTAGTCTCCAGCCTGACGTCGTTGCTCTTCAGTACTCTTAAGTGGTCCCTCACAGCTGACTTTCCCAATGCAATTCGTCTCTTGATTTCCTGGCTGCTGTTACCAAGAGTGTTGATTGTGGAGCCAAGCAAACTAAAACTGTTAACTATCTTAATCTCATCACCATCCATACTGATGCTGCCAATTGGCCCAGTGGTTAGAATCTTTGTTTTCTCGATGCTGAGCTTCAATCCATATAGGAGGCTGCAGTCCTTGACCTTCTGCAGCAAGCGCATCAGGTCCTCCTCAGTTTCAGCAAGTAGGGTTGTGTCATCTGCAAAACGCAGGTCGTTGATGACTCTTCCACCAATCCTGATGCCACGTTCCTCTTCATACAGCCCAGCGTTCCATTTCTTCTAGGTTTTCAAATTTATCCAAGTATAGCTTTTCATAGTATTCTGATGTTATCACTTTAATTCCATTTGTTTCTGTTGTGATGTCACCTCTATCATTTCTTGATCAATTTATCTGTGTCTTCTCTTTTATTTATTTTGTTGAATTTGCCAATGGTTTGTTAATTTTATTGACCCTTTCAAAAAACCAGCTCCTGGTCTTGTTGATAGTTTCAATTGGTTTTCTGTTTTCTATTTAATTGATTTCAGCTCCTGTCCTTATAATTTCCTTTCTTCTAGAGGCTGTGGGATTAAATTGTTGTTCTTTTTCCATTTGGTGGAGGTGTTGAATTAGATAATTAATTTTGCTTCTTTCTTCCTTTTTTATGTCTATGCCTATTGCTCTAAACTGCCCCCTGAGGACTACCTTAGATGCATTCAAGAGGTTTTGGCGTGTTATATTTTCATTTGTTTCAAGGAACTTTTTAATTTCATTCTTTATTTCTTCTATAATCCAGTTATATTCTAGCAGGGTGTTATTTAGCTTGCACATAGGTGGTTTTGTAAGCTTTACCCTCCTGTGGTAGTTTTATGGCATTGTGGTGTGAGAAGATACTTTGTATTATTTCAGTGTTTTTTAGTTTGTTGAGGTTTGCTTTGTGTCTTAATATATGAGCAATTCTAGTGAATGTACAATGTGCATTTGAGAAGAAAATGAATTGAGTTTTAGTTGGGTGCAGTACCCTGTACATATCCACCAGGTCAAGTTGGCTGCCTGTATAGTTTAGATCTTCTGCATCTTTTCAAAGTTTCTTTTGAGTTGACCTATCCTTTGGTGGTCATGATATGTTGAAGTCTCCTACCACTATCATGGTGCTCTCTATTTCTTGCTTCAATTCTGTTAACCATTGTTTTATGTATTTTTCAGGGCTGTCATTTGGTGCATAAATGTTGACCAATGTTATGTGTTCTTGATCTACTGTGCCTTCAACCATTAATTATATAGTGTCCTTCTTCATCTTTTATGGAGGTTTTCATCCTAGTCTATTTTATCAGGCATAAAATAGTATCAGTATTGCCACTCTTGCTTTAGTGTGGATGCCATTTGGTTGGTGTATTTTTTTTTGCAGCCTTTAATTTTGAGTCTGTCTTTCACTTCATTTCTTAGATATGTCTTTTGGAGGCAACATATTAATGGACTTTTTATTAAAAAATCTATTCTGCTACTCTTATCTTAATTGGCATACTTAGTCCATTCATATCAAGTGTGATTATTGTCAAGGCAGGTTTTACCATTGCCATTTTGCTGTGTTTCTTTCCCTGTTGTTTCTAGTTACTATGGTCCATCCACTTTCCTTTGGTGTCTCTGCGTGAAGGACTTCCCTTAAAATTTCTTATAGTTTTGGTTTTGTTTTCACAAATTCCTTAAGTTTCTTCTTTTCTGTGAATGACCTGACTTCTCCTTTATATCTGATGGTCAGCTTTTCTGAGTACAGGATCTTCAGTTGTCAATTGTTTTCTTTCAACTTTCTGTAAATGCCATCCCACTGTCTTCTAGCTTGCATGATTTCCGCTAAGAAATCAGAATTTAATCTAATTGTTTCCCCTTTATAGGTGACTTTGTTTTTCTAGTGCTGCCTTTAGTATTCTATCCTTATCTTTTAATTTGGAGAAATTGGCTATGATATGTCTTGATATTTTTCCTTTGGGGTCTAGTCTATTTGATGTTTGCTGAGCTTCTTGGATGTGGATTTCTCTATTCTTCCTAACACCTAGGAAGTTTTCTTCTAGTGCCTCTTCCACAATTTTCTCACTGACTTCCATGTTTCTCTCATGATCTAGAATTCTAATTATATGTATGTTGTTCCTTTTGCTATCATGATGTTTGAGGCAGCCTGCTGATTTCTTTACATTATGTGAATCTTTTCTTGGTAGATGTTAGGCTCTTGTATGTGTATAATGTCCCAGAGTAGAATGATGTTCTGTGAAGGACCTGCATATCAGTGTGGCTGAGGGCCTGAAGAGGGATGACAGTTGTTCTCTGGAAACCACAGCTGGTCCATGCCTATTCCCCTTAAGAAATCCCAAGCATTCTCCACATGTTGCAGTTAGGAAAGTTCAAGGACAGAGTACCTGGATCATAGAGCACAGGAATATATTTTAACACTAACCTTTTCCAAATTGTTGTTGTGTACCTTCTAGTCAGAACCAATTCATAGTTGACCCTCCTGTGGATTTTCAGAGACAGTAAATTGTATGGGAGAAGACTGCCCAACTTTTTGCCAAGGAGCTGCTGGTGGGTTTGAACTGAAGGTCTTTGGATTGGCGGTGCAACATCTTCCCCTGTTAGTCTACAAAAACTGGGCACCTTTAAGTAATGACTCATTTTCCCTTCCCCTCCCCAGTGGTAACCTCTAATTAGCTTTTGTCTCCATACATTTACCTATTATATATAACTGAGGTCATGGAGTGTTCATTATTTTGTGACTGGCTTATTTTAATTAGCATATTTTTCAAGGTTCATCTATCAGATGTCCTTACCTTTTATTATTTTCTTTCCATACTACCTCCCCCAAAAAGTCATCTCTTCACCAGAATTGAGAGCTTATCAACCTACAAAATCCACAAATGATTACACAGCAGCTGCCATCCCGTTCCCAGGCAAGTCTGTCATCCTGCAGTTGGTTGTTTTTCTTCACCTGTATAATGAAGTTCATGATTTATTAAAAATTTTATCCAGGACCTAATTTATGTTTATAAAGCCCTCTCATCCTTGGATGAACTGTGCTGTTTGAGGGCCAAGATTATAATGAAACACTTGCTTGACAATTCCCGCCTGTGGGAATGAGGACATATAGGAGACGCTGTCTTCACTGTGAACAAAGAAGCTTAGCGTAGCCAGTGTTACTGTCTCTGACCTGTCAGCAAAGGCAGCCTGTTCTTGCCCACTATTCTAATATTGCCAAGTCAGGATCCTCATGTAGTAATTGAACAGCTCATCTTGAGATCAGTCCAGTGCTCTTATTTCAGGACTTATAAAATCCCACCTCTTCCAAGAAGTCTACTGAAATTAAGTGGAAATGAAGCCATCTTCTTCCTCCTCATCCTGCTGCCTCAGAGCAATTTCTCATCTCCCAGCACCAACCCTATCAGACCAGCACTTCAGTTCAGTTCACCTCCAGCTGGGCCTTTTTACTTATTACTGTGTTAGTGTAACATTTTCTAGAACTTTATCTTAGTTACCTAATGTTGCTAACACAGATACCACAAAAAATAGCGTTAAAGAACAGAAATTTATTTTCTTACTGTTCTGAAGGCTGTGTCTGTATCTGTCTTAGTCATGTTGATTCTTTCTTCATCATTGCCCAGGATGGTCCTCAGTTCCTTGGCATTCCTTGGCTTGCAGACAATGAGACTGAAGATTTTTAAGATTTAAGACTTGACCTTCCTTACTCAATTGTGTATGTCCTCTAGAAAGAGCCTGCCTAGTTGCATGCAGCTACTAAAGTAAACACTGGTGGTCCCAACTCACCTAGCACCTCCAGGGAAGACAATCCTGGCAAACTGCTTCTATTAATGCTAAAAACTCTTTCATTTCTGTTGCATTAGAATTATCTCACAGCTCACCCTTCAGTGGATTTTTAGAAGTTGTAAATTGCATAGGAAGAAATTGCACATCTTTCTCCTTCAGAGCAACTGGTGGATTCAAACGGCCTACTTTTGAGTTGGCAGCACAACTTCTTACCCACTAGGGCATCAGAATTCTCAGGGTCCAATCCATAGTCAATGCTAAATAGTAAGAGGTATTAGTAAATTAATAGTGATTAGGCCACTGATTTACCGCTTAAAAGACTCAGAGATTCTCCACAAATTCCAAACATCCTTTAGGGCTATGAAAGGGCTTGTATCCCAAAAAGTGGGGTGGGGAAGAAACAAATGAAAGAAACAACTTGGAACATGGACAAATAGTAATAAAGCCAGAGAAACTCAGTTTTGAAATGAGGAGTGGCCATAATCCAGCCATTGATTCTTAGTTTCTGAACATTTTTACAGGAATAATGAGATGTTGCCTTGATAGTTATTCCTAATTGTACCTTCATAGTCACTTAGCTCGCACAGGCTAATAATTTCTTCCTAACCCCAAACTACAATGGTCAGAATCACAAAATAATATACTGTAACAAAAGACATGTGCACTGTCGCAGCATTTCTCCAAGTGTTCATGTCCATCAGCCATCCCAGGCGCTATCTGTGTCCAGAAGTACTCAATGATCACATTCATTTAATCAGCATTGTATATTGTACCCCCCCACATTTGGGGCATTTGCAATGTGCAAGAGCATATTAAAGACCCTGAGAAGTTGATTAAGTCATTAAGTATTTCTTCATCAAATATTATTTTTATAGAATGTTTATTACTTTTGATCAAAGTCACAAAGTAAGCATCAGCATTAGGATTTGAATCTATATAGTTTGATTTTTATATAGCTAGTATATAAAAATACTGGGAGCTCTGGTGGCCTAGTAGAAAGAAGCTGTAATCCCAAAGGCACATTGTTCAAGGCCACCAGCTGCTCTGTGGGAGAAGGGTGGGCAATCTCCTCCCGTGCAATTAACTGCCCCTAAAAACCTGCTGGAAGGTCAGCTATGGGTCAGCTATGAGTTAGATCTGACTTGACAGCACATACCAACAACAACATCTATACCTGAGCTCTGGTGACCTAATGGCAAGAAGCTGCACTGAAATCTTGGGGGTACGTGGTTTGAATCCAACAGCTGCTCCACAAGAGAAGGACGGGCAATCTCCTCCTTTGTGATTATCTGCCTCTGAAAACCCACCAGAGGGTTAGCTATGGGTCAGATCTGACTTGACAGTACACAACAACAACAACAACAACAACAACAACAGTAACTGTACCATCAGAGCCTACATTCTTAGCTTAAGTTCTTCCAAAAGTAGACCTTTGAGATAAAAATCTGGGTGCAAATATTTTGGGCAGCAATTTCAGGAAGCTCAGATGAGGGAATGGTGAGACAGGAAATGAAATCCATTGACAATGCATTAGTGAGTGGGCTTCAATCACTCTCAGTCATTACTGTTGAGCTGGAACTGACTCACATCCCACCTCTAGCAGGTTTTTAGAGGCTGTAAATCACACACGAGGAGATTGCCCATGTTTCTCCTTTGGAGAGGCTAGTGGATTCAAACCACCAGAGAGGGTTTTTTTTATTTGAACCACCAGAGAGCCTTTGGCTTAGCCGTGAAATTCCCTATGGGCTATCCCATCCTGCACAATAGGCCTCAATCCTGCCAGTAACCTTCTAAAGGGCTGTGGACAATACTCCTCAGAATTATTCAGCCTGAGCGAGAGAGCTGGAATACTGGTACTCTAAATGCAGACCCTCATTTGCTGAGTGTTCCTCCTAAGCATTTCTCTCTGAGTGCAGGTCTGCAGCCGTCAGGCAGATAGACACAAGGACCAGAGGTAGAAAAAGGATGGTGTTTACAGAAACGACCCTACGAAGCTGCAGGTGGTGGGTCGAAAGGATGTGGACAGGCACCAAGAGCACATGCCGTACTGCTCATTCACCTCTACTGTAATGGCATTTATCACATTATTGTGAAGTATAGATTTTCCGGTCTGTTAGATTAATCAGACAGCTGAACTTTGCCCCTGGAGTGCAGTTGGTAATGAAAACAGCCCGTGCCAATTTTCCAACAGTGAGTAGGCTAGATTTGGAAATGTGTCTCTTCTCTGGACAAGGAAGCGGCTTTTTATTTAGTTGGTTCTAATGGTAGCCCAGCCCCTGGGAAGCAGCTGTCTGTGTGCAAAGGCCAGCTTTGTTCCCAGGCCAGTCCGGGACCTCTCCCTCCTGCTCCGGAGAATGGCAGCCTCCCAGGGGGAGGGAAACTTGGCATTGACGGCCTCAGGACCTCCTGAGAGGCAGCACTTCCGTACATTGCTGTGGTTGTTGTTAACCACTGTAGAGTCACCTCTAACACCAAACCCCGTGTACTATCCCACAGGGGTTTCTAGGCTGTAATCTCAGAACTGCTTGCTTTTGTTGGTTGGTAAGTACCATAGAACAGATGCTGTCCTGGATGTACACACAAAGTTGTGCCAAGAAATCTGGAGGACAACCACCTGGCCAACTGACTGGAAGAGATCTATATTTGTTTCCATTCCAAAGAAAAGTGACCCAACAGAGTGTGTAAATTATTGAATCTTATCATTGATAGCACATGTAAGCATGTGTCTGCTGAAAATTATCCAAAAACAACTGGAACAGCCCATCAACAGAGAACTGCCTGAAGTGCAGGCTGGGTTTAGAAGAGGCCGTGTGTGGTATTAAGGATATTATAGCTAATGTCAGAGAAAGGAGAGAGTATCAGAGGAATGTCTATCTGTTTCATTGAGTATGTAAAGGCATTTGACTGTGTGGATCACAACGAACTGTGGCTGGCTCTGAGAAGAATGGGAATCACAGAACACTTGATTGTGTTTACGCGAAGCCTATACTTGGACCAGAAGGCAGTTGTCAGATCAGAGCAAGGAAACACTGCATGCTTTAAAATTGGGAAGGATGTACACCAGGGATGTGTCCTATCTCATACCTTTTCAATCCATATGCAGAACAGATCATCCGGGAGGCTATGAGAAAGGTGGCATCAGAATTGGAGGTAGACTCATCAACAATCTGTGTTATGCAGATGACATAACCCTGCTTGCTGAAACTGAGAAGGACCTTAAGTGCTTGCTGCAGAAGGTCAAGGACTGCAGCCTTTAGTATGGATTGAAGCTCAACATCAAGAAAACAAAGATTCTCACCACTGGGCGGATTGTCAGCATCATAATAGTGAAGAGATTGAGATTGTTTTTTTGTTTTGTTTTGTTTTTTTATACATCATTTCTTTATTAACAAATTATAGCACACAAATCAATTTACCATTTTCTGGTTATACAAAGTTAACAGAAAGGGTATCTGTATTAAGAGCAGCAACATAAAATATTACTAGGAAGAAAATCTATATCTGGACCAAAGGACTAAAAACATGTATTAGAGACCTAATGATTAGGTAGGTATAACTGGCAACTATGGCACAGTCACTGCTGTAAGCCTGATTTCCCCACGGCCTTAATAAAATGCAGCCCATCCACAGGAACAGTACATTAAACAAAGGGGTGATGTAGCCAAGAAGGAATGATGCAGAACACAGGATGAAATTAAATGAGTACAAAAGGACAGAAAAGCCATGAAAATTGGAGAAGAGGCAAAACGCAAGTAAAGTCAGCTCCCCAGAGTTAGATGGGCCATGAAACCATGTGTCCCTTGCTTTTCTAACTGAAACTGCAGAAAGAATCAATTCACTGGATTAATAAAGGGAAAAAATGGAGAGAGTTCCTTTAAAGGAAGTAAATTCAGATTAGGGAGAGAAATCTAAGTATCCCATTACCTTTTAATTAACTGAGAAACCCCAATATTATTTAAGCAGTCAGAGGAAAAGAAAAACTTTGGGTGAATAATTTCCTCAAAGAGGCAAAACTGTTTTCTCAGAACTGCAAGGGCCCTTAGGAGTATTTGAGGGTAGCAGGGACCCCTCCTCACTTCAGCCCCAACATTCCTAATTGTTTTCTCTTTAAGAGTTTCAGGTAAAACTTTCAGTGTTTAGAAGCCATTAATTAACTTTGAGATTACATTGTTAATAAATATGATCAGTGATTTTTCCCCCCTTACAAAGTTTCAACAAATTACATATTATTCAGCAAAATAAACAAGCAAATTAAGTGTTCAAGAAGTTATTTAGGGATGACTTGCTACTCCTGCCTCTCCTAATTCTGTTCAGCTTCCAGCAAGCTCCTTTTTCCTTTCCAGAGTGAGGAAAATTCTATAACCCCCTCCAACCATACCTTAACTCAAAATCATTTCATTGAATGGCTGCACAGATTTTTGTTTTTGTTTTTTAACTGAGAAAGCTAGTCTCCAAATTTATAAAAAGCCCTACAGACCAAAAGTGTACAGTAACCCAAAATAACACACATTAAGTCAGGACAGAATCTGCATATTTTTCAACATAATCACTAACTCAGAGCAGCCAAAGTACAGGGCTTCATCCTCTGTTCATTAACAATCAGTGACAATCAGGGCAAGATGCTTATCAAAGGCCACTTCTGTGGGTGAGATCAGGAAGAAAACCAATCCCCGGGAGAAAATGGAGCCCACGCTCGGCCACTTATCAAGGCTTCTTCACGTCTAAGAGGTAAAGAGCCCTCAGCAAACAATGCTTCTTCCTGTATAACTTTTTCCTTCACATCAGGTTAAATACAAGTTGATGTCATTCCAGAATCATTAATTACATCTTT
>NW_006400261.1:547859-549944 GCF_000299155.1 Elephantulus edwardii
CAGGGCTGCAGCCACTCTTCAATAAATGCAGCGCCCTCATCAGGAGGTCATGCTTTCGTCCACTTTTATTCCGTCCAGCAAAGCCTAGTAACACTTGTAGCTCAGAAACTCAAAAACTAGGAACCATATTCCTCAGCTCTTCGAAATCCGCCATTTTCTACCCGCCGCTACCGCCGCCACAACACCCCCTCCTGCTGCCGCCAACGACGCCGCCGCCACCACGGCCGCCGCCGCCGCCGCCTCCAGCACCATCCTGCACTGGGCGCCGCTACAGACGTCGCGGCCGCCACGGGGCCCTGAGATTGAGATTGTTAACAGCTTTAGTTTGCTTGGTTCCACAACCAACACTTTTGGTACCCGCAGCCAGAAAATGAAAAGATGAATTGCCAGTGGGTGGGTGGAGTGAAGGAAATGGGAAGGATCTTTTGTGAAAAACAATGTATTCAAACTTCATAAGTAAATCAGAGTAATATAAAAATTTTTTAAAAAATGAATTGCAATGGGAAAGTCTGCTATCAGAGATATTTCCAAAGTACTGAAGAGGAACAATGTGAGTCTGGAGACTAAGGTGCACCTGATTCAGGCCATAGTCTGAACAATTACTTGGTATGTGTCAGAAATCTGGACAATTACTAGGGATGATAGAAGGAGAATTGATGCCTTTGCGCTGGAAAAGAGTACTGGTTATACATGTACTGCTAGGAGAAGAAACAGGTTCATCCTAGAGAGGGTGATATGAGGCTGCTCTGTGGAGGCAAGAATACTTAAGCTTCATCTGACATACTTTAGACATGTTGCAAGGAGGGATCAATCCTTGGAGAGGGATGTCATGCTTGGGAGGGTGGAGGGACTGCACGGGAGAGGAAGACCCTAAATGAGGTGGATTGATTCAGTGACTGGGGTAATGGGGCTAGGTGTGTCAAAGACAATAAGATTGACACAGGATAGAGCAGGGTTTTGGGCTGTTGTATATGTGGTTACTATGAGTTGCAAACAACTTGACGGCACATAACAACAACAACATCTATATGCTAAACAGACCACTCAAGAAGCTAGACTTTATGAAGAGAAATGTGGCATCAGGATTGGAGGAAGATATAAAAAAACCTACATTATGTAGATGGCATAACCTTGTTTGCTGAAAGTGAGGAATGCCTGAAGCATTTGCTGCAGAAGATCAAGGAATGCAACCTTCAGTATGGATTGCGTCTTAATATCAAGAAAATAAATATCCTCACCACTGACCCCATAGGTAGCGTCATTATTAAGAAAGGACTGGATAATTTTCACCTTGTCTGATCCACAATCAACACCCATGGCACCAGTAGTCATGAAATCAAAAGATGAGTAATATTTAGAAAATCTGCTGTCAGGGACCTCTCCAGAGTGCTAAAGAGCAACAATATCAGTCTAAAGGCTAAGGTGTGCCTGATTCAGGCCATGGTCTTCTTAATTCCTATGCATCTGAAAGCTGGACAATGGCTAAGGATGACAGAAAAAGAATTGATGCCTTTGAGTTGTTGAGAAGAGTATTGAACATACCACAGACTGTCAAGAGAACAAACAGGCCTATCTTAGAGAGAACTGAAGCCGGGATGTTTCTTGGAAGCAAGGATGGTGAAACTCCATCTCACATACTTTGAGCATATTGTCTGGAGGAGCTAGTCTGTGGGAGGACACCTTGCTTGGATGGTGTAAAAGGCAAGGACAAAAATGGAAGAACCTAGATGACCTAGATTGGCACTGTTACTATTGCAATGGGGTCTAGCATCTCAGAGGCAGTGAATTTGGCTCAGGATAGCAAAAGTTTCAGACCCTAATCAATTTGAAAGTACATAAAAACAGCAAAAACAACAACAACAGATTAATGTGGGTTTTTTTCTTTTCAAATACTATTTTTAAAATTTTACATCTTGAGACCTCTAGATTATAATCTTCTATTGTTTTATTCTTCAGTAGTATTTTGCTTGCTGAAACTGAAGAGGACCTGAAGTGCCTGCTGCAGAGTGTCAAGGACTGCAGCCTACAATATGGATTGAGGCTCAATGTCAAGAAGACAAAGATTCTCACCACTGGACCAATTGG
>NW_006400261.1:550466-551844 GCF_000299155.1 Elephantulus edwardii
GTTCAGGGCTGTTGTACATAGGGTGCTATGAGTCATAGGTGACTCGATGGCACATAACAGCAACAACAACAACAACAACAGTATTTTGCTTGCAAGTGTTATTAATGATATTATTCGATAGTTTCCAATGTTCAGTTGGATCACCTTTCTTGGAAATGGGATAAAATATGGACCTCTTCCAACCCATTGGCCAGACAGCTGTCCTCCAAATTTCCTGGCGTAGACTGGTGAGTGTATTCAAGGCTGCATCTGTTAATTGAAGCAAGTCAATTGGTATCCTATTGATTCCTGGGGCTTTAATTTTTGCCAATTCATTCAATACAGCTTCTACTTCCTCCTTCATTACCATTGGCTTCTGTTCTTAGGTACTTCCTGAAATTTTTCAGTGTCAATCAGTTCTATCTGGTATAGTGACTCTGTGTTTCCCTCTATTAGCCCAGCCTCTCGGATAATCTGCTCTGCATACATGTTGAAAAGAGACGTAGTTTGCTTTTAAAAATACTCAAGTTATGTGATGCCACAGAGAAAGCCAATAGCCTGTGTTCTCTGTAAGGACGTATTTCCTGTGTTTTGCTTTATTTTCATAAAGATTCCTTTCTACTAAGTACCTACGATATCTAGGCAGATAAAGATGAAAGCGGTACTATGTACAGATGTCCACTTCTTAAAGGATGTAAATCTTAAGAGAATCTATAGAGAATATCTATAACTCTTTGTGATCCAGTCTTCACTTAACAGATAGGAGTAAAATCCAGCCATCTACATGAGGAGCAAAAACAAGGACCAGCCATTTTCAGGCAAAAAAAAAAAAGTTTCACATAGGGTGTGTGTACTTTCTTTGCCTTTCTTTATATTTTCTTTCCAAAAGATCTCTTGTAAATTAAAAAATCTGTGAAATGGGTTGCCAAAACTCGCTGCCCTTTGTTAGATGCTTTAAATGGTGTAAATCCTGTGCTGACCCCTGTCCCCACCACGCCCTCCTCCTTCCCAAGAGCGAGGACGTCATCCAGTGGAATTCCCCTACACTTGCTATTAAAGAGCTTCCAAACTGTGATACCCGCCTCTTTTTTTTTCATTCCTTCCACAGCATTAGGTGCTACAAGACATAGAATGTAGTTGTAAATGAGGGATGAGAGCCATCAGCCAGCTCTGGGGTGCTGTTTGGGGGTGGGAGAGGACCACTAGGGAACAGAGCAGAAGGTGTTTACATAAAACATTGATATAGATTCAGATGTTAATAACGTATGTGTTTGGGGACATTATGCTATCTATTCTTTGCTGTAATTGGGGTTTAGTAATTTCTTCTGAACTGATACTCTAATTTTGTGTGTGAGGCCCTGAGACTCAGGGTAACATGGTTTGTGCACTGCTTCAAAAG